>NC_061510.1:367373918-367394768 GCF_022539505.1 Lolium rigidum
TCATTACCCTAGTCTTTATACTGTTTATACTTACTGTTCCAATATGTTTCTAAACGTATTTTAGTGTGTCTGTTTATTCATTTTGGTTCCTACATAGTGTAACATCTGCAATATTCAACACATCTTACAGTTCGATCTGGGGCGTTGAGACAGATGGTAGGTGAGGTGCGTCCCGGCGGCGAATCTCGGGAGGAGGAGAGATGTCGTCTGGGGGCATAGGGCGGCACGGCCGATCTGGCCATCGCCTGAGGTTCTCCGGCAGTTAGGTGTTGAGGAGGCGAGGTGCGTCGTCGATGCGGCAGTACTTCGGCTCGCATGGCGTGTAACGACATCTAGGCTGCAATCTGGGCCCGAGGGGCCAACGCGTGTTATGCGGGGAGTTTGCTGAGGCCTTGGCCAAGACAACGACGACTCGGATCCGCGCACTAGGTTGCCCTCTCCTCTTCTATCGTTTCTGTTGGGAGACTAACTGGCGGCGCGGGGGCTGCCGGTCTCACAAATAATGGAGGTGGTCCTCAGATTCTTCTCGTGGCAAGATGAACATCTGCAGCCTGTCCTTGTCGATCTGGTGGGAGTTTCGTGTTCTGAAGCACTCCACCGGTGTACTCCACTGGGCGCTTTATGCCTGGAAATTACTGGATCGGATAATATTCGGTCATGCGCGCCCGTGTTTTTTCTACAACCGTTTAGTTTCAGAGGGAGTGTTGCGAAGATCTACTAGTTGTTACCATCATGGGGCATGCTTTCTCGTTCCATGGTGAAGTCAGCGGGTGGAGAATGTCATGAAAGCCGAGATCTGGGAACTAGCAATGGTGATTTGACTCTTTGTGGCGATGATGAATTGGCTTGGTGATATATGAATTGGAGCAGCGACATTGTGAGTGGGGGTGACAGTACATGAGAAGTTGAAAGTTCTACCTTTAGAGTGAAAATCCAAGGTCTGGCTTAATTAGTTGTGCCTCACAATAACCATGTTGAAGGTATTGTTTTTGGGAGCGAGGACATTTCTCCAGGGTAAAAACCTAAGATTTTTGATTGAACGACGATAACGCTTGCACTGTTTCTTTCTTGGAGGCGTCGCTTTTGGAGAAACTGAACTTCTGGTGCTTGGTGGTGTTAGTATTGCTGATACAAGGAATAGATCACTTTTTTAATTGTAATTTTTCTTCCTCTTTTAGCTGGATGCATCTGTAATGCCGCTAGATCAGTGCATTGTTGCAGATGCTAGGTGTCTTATATATATTCTTTGTCAAATAAATTCGTATAGTTCGAAACAGAGAGGTACCTTTTGCCGCAAAACCACTGCTCCCTCTGGCCATAAATACTTGTTCGTAGGTTCAATAAATCTAGATATATTTTAGCCTATGTTTATCTAAATTCGCGATAGGTATTTACCACCGGAATACTTGTGCAGGTAGCCGTCGATCTGAGCCATTTGTTCCAGAGAACTGGTGTCCATGAATAACAAACTGCCCTTGGTTTGAATTTTCCACGGTTTGACGTCAAATTTCCAAGCAGATCTTGGGTCGTCGTCGAGGCTGGGCCCGTGAGGCGCTGAACAAAGACCATGACCAAATACGGTCAGAGGCTTTGAAATTCTCCTACGACTTCTAGTTCTGGTCTCCCCTTGCTGAACTGAACTGGGAGTTTATATTATCCTCTGCGTTGCATAGATCACTCTCTGAAGATATTGATGAGCAAGAATTACACGATTACACTGTTTCAAGACAGAGAGGCAGAGAGTGAAAGAACTAGGGGATTCTGACTCACACTTGAAATGATAAGGTTGTGCCCACGCTCTTGATGACGATGGTGCAGTCGCATGACGGAAGCATTTTTTTTCCGTATATATCCACGCCAACAAAGGAGCCAGAAACAAGAAAACAAAGATAAACGAACGGCAATATATACGAGACAGGGAAGTTGTTAGTCGCTAGGTCCACAAATTCAATAGCATTCGATGCAGCAACTGTCAGCAGCGATGTGCCGTCTTGGCTCTTCAATAACGTCACTATTCGCCTAGTACACCAATCATATAGTGTAATCTAGAAGGTGGAATTACTTCAACCAATTACACATATGGATTTAAACTAAGAAAAATTTGATTGCAAACAAAAAGCAACGAAGAATTTACAGTTTGTGTTTGTTAGTACTAAACTGAATGATGAATAAAAGCAATATAGAGCTACATGTCGTTTGATTTATCGGATAGGGTTGTTGATCCTCATTAAAAAAATTAATGTGGAAAAGAGAAAACCAGGTCGAATTCTTCATGCCTATTTTCAAGGGTGTTTGAAAGCAGTCTGAGTTCAAACAACTGCGAAAACTTGTGTATTCATTTGTGTTTGTCTAGCTTCCACTGTGGATGATAAATGTGATGTCATACAAAGATAGGCTGTCAGTGATATTGTGTTTTGTACTAGTGAACACAATAAATCTCCTGACCGTCCAATCCATGACTTCAGTGTAAACCGTTTCTAAATATTTTACCTATCTTAGAATCAATATGTGGTTGGATGATTAGGAGAGTTGTTATGCCCGAAACTCAATGATGGATCAACCTGTTGATTTGTTGCTATGTGTGTCTCACTAAGACAAATAATCTTCTTGTGTACCTTGACAATCTCATCAATAGCGAGGTGCATATGGTGGTATTGTCTATCCTGAAGCTACGCGATTTAGGTGTTCAATGGACACAATGCCTATTAGCTGTGATGGTTCGTTAAAAAAATCCTATACACTATCAAATTCCATGGGACTACTATTTTGAAATGGTATAAAATATGTGACGATACAACAACGCGGTTGCTAACTTTTTAGTAGTTAACTACGATGGATAATCGGGTGCAGCGAATACGTCAGTCTACGCGGGGCGGCGCTTTGCTCAGCTGATCTTCATTCATAAAAAAATACATTAAGCATTTGAGCCCACACTAGGAGCCACGTACTTTAGTGGCCTACTATTTTTCCTGAAAGGTCAGTGACCTGCCTAGGCTAGAATCCAGTCCTTGTCATTGTAACAAAGAAATGCTTAAGATATACTACCTCCGTCTCAGTTCATAGGGCTTGCGCGTATTCCTAGATTGTCAATTTGGCCAACATAATATCATTTATATATTATAAAAATTATATCATTAGAAAGTACAGAGGCATAGAATGCATGTGATGATTTGACTACACATTAATTAATAATATACCTTTACACCTGCCAACTTAAAGGATTTCACAAAAAAGGCCCAAAATTAGCACATGTATACGGGTTTTGGGATCCTATGGTCATTATGTTGTTGTATGGCCTCTTTGATGCGTAGCATCACACATATTTGTCAGAATCATGATTCTACTATACGATTCTACGACTTTACGACTCAAATTGAGTAAAATAATTCAACGATTTTGCTAAGTAGAATCTTAGATTTTACGATTCTAAAAGTTATGATCCTATCATAGAGGTTTTGATCCGATTCAAATTCACTATTCTGATAAAATCACCAAAATAGAAAACACATGATTGTAGTATCATGTCTACTATAATCCTACATGATTGTGTTTGCACCAAAGTAGGTAGGTTCGATGCCCCCCTCGCAAAAAGGTATGTTCGGTGCACCATAGAATAGATAGATTATCGACATGGATGGAATTTTTTCTCAGAAATATAGTGTATATAATCACAAAAAAATCATATAGGATATGAAAATCCTTTCAACCTAAGGGTGGGCATGAGTTGGGTTCAGACAGGTAGGCCTCTACCAGACCAAACATGTGACTCACTATCCAGCAACGAGAGTATCCATGTGGGCTAATATATATCCAAGTACTAATCCTTCGGAGTCCAGGTATCCATGGAGCCCTATTTACGACAATAGAGAGTCAAAATTCGGACATGCAATTATCAAAATATTGATGTACAACCATTTGTCAAATCGGTTCATCGCACAAACATAAGAGTTGATTTTGTAGAAAAAAAGGAAAAACAATCTCACTCAAACATTATAGTACTACAAAGCACACACATCATAGACGTGCATAATATGTTGCAAGTAAATTTCTAGGTATCAGTGGAAGGAGATTCATGTCCGTACCAATACCCATGAGTTCGTCGGTACATGCCCGCGCTATGGACATATTTCACAATTTATAGGAGCATGAGAGGAGGAGCCATGACGAATAGAGAGACACCAAAATCAAATGGGATTGAGACCTAGAGGTGAAACGTTTGCAACAATTACCTCCGAAGGAGAGCTTCTTCACCACCGTCATCTTTTTTTGTGTTGCTCAGAGTAGTTCACCCATGAAGTTGATGAAGACCACTATGGAAGAATCGCTTTAAAAAGTTAAAAGTACTCTCCCGTCCCAAAATGTTAGGCGCTTATTTTTACACGGTTTTTGATGCACAAGTTTGACCATTAGAATATCCTAAAGTGTATGGACTGTTCATATCATTCAATTTCTTATGAGATATTTTTTGTTTCATATGTATTTATACCAAATTTATAGACATATTTTTATTGTAGGTGAAAATCATAGTTAAAGTGGGTTGTTATTGGAATATCAGCCACACGTTAATTGCCGAACGTAGGTAGTAGCACCAGGAACTCACTTAAACATTGGAGTCCAAGATAAATGTCAATACCAGGCTTTAATGTTTTTTGAAACGGGCAAAAGATTTGCATTTACCTCCATTCGTTAATTAAGGAGAGGTTTGAAAATAGTAAAATAAAAAAAGGAGTATCATAAGAGATTACTCTCCCGTCATTACAAAACTCAAATGCTTCGCACCCATGGTGACCCAAAGCTTAGCCTCATTCTTAATGATCTAAAGAAGGATAGTACCGGGTGCGCCTTTATTGTTGAAGATCCCTTGCATTTTGCTCTTTCCAAATTGTCCAACTAACAAGCATGGCGAGGGGAGTCATTGCCTTCCGGTTAGGGGGGCCTTGCAAGACATCCTCTTGAGAGATTTGAGAGAGAGGTCCACCATCCTCTCGTAGGTTTGGATAGAAGATATACCTAGCCAATATTTAACCGTCCCCCAAAGCCTTTCACAGAAATGACATTGGGAGAAAAGGTGTGCCGTAGTGATGACCCACAAGTATAGGGGGTGTATCGTAGTACTTTCGATAAGTAAGAGTGTCGAACCCAACGAGAAGCAGAAGGTGTTGACAAGCAGTTTCGATGAAGGATTCACTGTAAATGCTCAAAGACAAATTTTCAGGAGGTTTTGATATAGCAGATAAATAAAATACAAGTAAGTAAAATGCGAGAATAATAATTGCAGCAAGTGGCCCAATCCTTTTTAGCACAAAGGACAAGCCGGTTTGTTTACTTATGAAGACCAAACGTTCTTGAGGACACACGGGAATTTAGTCTAGTGCTTTCGCTTCATATAGTTGATTAATCTTCATTGTTTTGATAAGTGTTGTGTGGGTGAACCTATGCTAATGCACCGCCCTTCCTAGGACTAATACATACTTGTGATTAAACCCCTTGCAAGCATCCGCAAATACAGGAAAGTAATTAAGATAAATCTAACCACAACCTTAAACTCTGAGATCCTGCTATCCCTCATGCATCGATATACCAACGGGGGTTCAGGTTGCTATCACTCCGGCAACCCCACAATTAGCAAACGCATACAAGATGCATTCCCCTAGGCCCATAAAGGTGAAGTATCATGTAGTCGACGTTCACATGACACCACTAGAATAATAACACCACAACTTAAATATCAAACCATTAAATATTACTCAACATAGTTCACTACTAACATTTAGACTTCACCCATGTCCTCAAGAACTAAACGAACTACTCACAAGACATCATATGGAACATGATCGGAGGTGATATGATGATGGATAACAATCTGAACATAAACCTTGATTCAACGGTTTCACTCAATAGCATCAATAACAAAGAGTAATTAACACCGGGAGAGTTTCCCCTATGAAATACTCAAGATTCAACCCCAGATGTTACAGCGGAGACGAGGTGCAGCGGTGGAGATGACGGTGTCGGTGGTGGAGATGATGATGATCCCAATGAAGTCCAGCTCGATGACGGTGATGATGGCGACGATTTCCCCCCTCTGGGAGGGAATTTCCCCGGTGGATTTCTGCCCTGCCGGAGAGCTCTTTTCTTTCTGGTGTTTTCCGCCTCGTGGAGGCGGCGATGACTATCCTCGATGTCCCCCCGCACCTTAGGGTTTCTGGGCGATGAAATACGCGAAAGGGCGATGGCCGAGGGGGTCGTGGGCCCCCTCCCCACGTGGCGGCGCGCCGGCCTTGGTGGCCGCTGACAAGGTATCAACTTGTCAATGCCTACGGATTGTAGACTAGGGTTTAGTTAGATGTAGAGGGCAAGTAGATCTCGAAGGTTTCAGCCGAAAAGTACTCGATGAATATAAAACTAGGGTTGTGTTGACAGTAGATTCGATGCTTTCTTTGTCCCTCGACTCCCCCTTATATAGGAGGTGGAGTCGAGGGATTCGTATTGTACAAGTTACAGAGTCCGGGAAGGTTTCTAACTCATCCCGCAAGATTACAAACATCATCTCCTAATACAACTCTAACTTTCCTTAATAACAACTTGGGCTTCCGATTCTTCTTATTCTTCGAGTCATGGGCTTCCAGTAAACCCTGGGTACTATCTTCGGCAGGCCCATTGGGGATGCCTATGTCAGTAGCCCCCGAGATTTTGCTTGAATCGCAGAATCAGGGAAAATCTCCACTGTTTAGATTTACTTCTCTATATTTCTTCATACGAATTTCTATATTGTACAGGGATAATGGTGATTGGGGCTAGTTCATCTGACGGATCAGGTACTAGTTAACTGCTCTAGTGGCAATCCGCAAAAACCTACTTCAAGATCACGTCCCTGGACATGATCTCGGGATACCGGTGTAAACTTCGACGAGTGCCGCTTAAGGTCTTACCATTCCGTCGAGTCCTAGCCATATTTTATCGAGTACCTAACGCGTCCGTTAGGATTTTTCTTCGTATCTCGTTGATACGGATAAAAGTAGCAAACCAACGTCGAGACGGCGCCACGCCACTCGGAATGGATCCGGGGTCTTACCTTCGCAAATTTTGCGGCATTCAGAGATTTATTCGCAACTTTGGCGCTCTGAGAATATATTGTCGAGTGCTTATTCGGCTGTTGGAATAGCACATTTTATTGAGTCAACGGATGACTTATATTGCTCTCCCGATGGGAGTATATGCAGAGTTACTTGTATAACTCGAAATATACTCACTTCCTCTTTCTTTTTCTTTTTTCTCTCTCTTCTTTTTTTATAATTTCATCGGGCACGCGAACAGCGTTCCCGATGGGAGTAGCCCCCGAGGCTACAGTCAAGAACTTGTGCTTGAGTGTAGGCTCCACGCCTTATGTCGCTATATTGTTGTCATGTCACGTAATTTTTCAAATCTATCGGGTGCGCGAACAGCGCTCCCGATGGGAGTAGCCCCCGAGGCTATGAACAAATACTTGTATTTGATCATAGACTCTCGCCATCTCTATTTTGACTTGCTCATCTTTTTCATTTTTTCCAAAGTAGCCCCCGAGCATTTGGGCAAAAACTTGTATTTCTTCAAAGGCTCTCGAAACAATCGTCTGCTGTCGCCATTCTTCCAAACTGTCGTATCCGAGATTTTCTCTTGCCAAGGTGACATCATTGCTGACGATAGCCACGATTACTGTATCGGGAAAATGCGAGAACTTCTCTCTCTCTGTCTTGTGGGCCCAAATTTCTTACCACGTTAACGCGTCGTGCAAGTGGGGGACACACGTCCTCCGCTTTTCCTGGCGCACGTACTGTAGCTGCTGTGTTTTTTCGTCTACATGAAATTACGTTTTACCCCTTGTCCACGTGTACACCATCTGTCCCGCAATCTTTCAATCCAACGGCGCGACGGTTCACCGCACCTTTATATAAGGGTATCGTCTTCCTCCTCTAAGCCTTTCGCTCACGCCGCGCCTATGTCTCTCCGCTGCAAGATCCTCCATTGCTCTCCTTGCTGCAAGCTCTCATCTACGCTCACACCCTTCGCCACCAAGCTCATTGATGCCGCCTCGCCTTCGTTTGACTAGGCACAGCACTCCTGAGTCAAAGATGGCCGCCGAAGATCTGGAGTGGGAGAGATCCAAGATCTCCAATCAAGACATGAACCTGCTGAAGAAGCTGGGGTTCACCAAGAAGGAGAACACGCTGCGCTTCCCTTCCGAGGAAAGCTATCCATCACCTCCAATGGAGTATCGGGTCAGTTTTGTTGACCATCTGATCCGCGGTCTTTCTTCCCCAATCCACGAGTTCCTCCGTGGTCTTCTTTTTGTTTATGGGCTTCAGCTACATCAGCTGACGCCTAATTCCATTCTCCACGTGTCGATTTTTATCACACTGTGTGAGTGCTTCCTCGGAGTCCATCCTAATTGGGCTCTGTGGAAGCGCATTTTCTGCATCCGCCGTAATGGCGCCCACGGCGTCGCCTACAACATCGACAGCGTCGTTATCTGTGTTCGTCCTGACGTCGAATACTTCGACGTCAAATTCCCTGATTCTGTCCAAGGGTGGCGCAAGAGATGGCTCTATATTCATGAAGAAAGCTCTGATTCAGTGGAGTACAACATTGCTCCCTTTGACGGAAAGACCAAAATTCTTCGCCGCCGTTCCTGGGACGCTGAAGCTACCGAAGAAGAGAAATTGGCGACAGAGGCGCTGATGACTCGCATCCATGAGCTCCAGAACACCCGTGGCAAGGAGTTATCTGGTATCCAAATCACAGCATATTTCCTTAGGATTAGAGTGCAGCCTCTACAGGCTCGCAAAAATCCCCTTTGGATGTATGCTGGTGATGAAGATGTCGAGAGGATTTCCAAGGACCTTCCTATGAAGGACTTGGAGAAATTGATCCGAAGGATGTCAAAACTTACCAAGAAGGACAACATTCGTACTTCTTGCCGCGTTGCGCCATATAGCAGCGCCAATCCCCTTCCCGAGGTACTTTTTTCTTTTTGGTTGCTATATTATCTCCTCGCGTTTTATTATTTGTCGACTACTATCCTGCTGGCTTTTTTATCGACACTCTTTCTTTTCCTCAGAACCATCCTTCTATCACTTCTCTTCCTCCTCTTCCCGAGGGTGGGGAAGTTGAAGAACGTACCGTTGTCGATGATGACAACCAAGGCACCTCGCGCCCTGACATTGAAGTCGCGGATTCTCACAGATCCGCGGCTTCTTCTGAAAAAGATGCTGAGTCTGAAGCCACTGCTTCGACACACTCCCCTCCTTCTGCTTCTCCAAAGAACAAGAGGAAAAGGAGTGAAGTCAAAGATTCCGGCACCTCCAAAGCCGAAGAAACTGATCCTTCAGATGGGAAGGCAGCTTTCAATCCATACACCGATGCCCTCGTCAGCTCGTAAGTTCCTCTTTACTCCTTACTTTTTGCTCTCTGATCATTTTCAATCTTTTTTGCTTCTTATACTGTCGCCATTTTTATTGTAGTGATGATGAGGAAGAAGAACAACCCATTGACGCGGCTGCTCGAACGAGTACGTCGCGTACTTTAGTTGTGTCCGAAACTCAGCGTGATGGGGAGGAAACTTCGCCTCCTCAACAAAACGTCGAGCATTCGACTCCACCTGCAAGCCCCCGTGCCTCTTCGCCAAAGAGGGCAAGGGTCGAGCCATCCAAGGAACCCATCCTGTTCCCTGGTAACTCTTCGACACCTTCATTAGATGACGTAAGTTTCGGTCTTCTCTTTTTTGTTCATATTCCGAGCCTTTCAGTACTTTCATCTCTCCTTTGTTTCTTGCGATATGTTGTCGAATCTGGACTAGCTATATTGAGTTTTTTCTTTTGGTCCTCTCTCCAGCCTTTAATGAAGGAATTTATCCGTCTCGGTACCCAATTCGTCGAGTATCGTGATCATACCAAGAAGCTAGAAAGTACTATCTTCATCCGCCTCTTTCGTTGCATGTACTCTACTATTTTTGTCATAATATTTGCTTGTCGCTTATTCTGCCAGGAGAACTTGCGGAAGCTAATAAGCGTGCTAACGCTCTTGCTACCAAGTTGGAGCAGAGCGAAAAGGCCCGTAAGAAAGCTGAAGCCGATGCTGCCGCTGTCGAAGATCTTCGAAAAAGACTTCATGACGCGGAAAACTCTTTGAGCGAGAATATAGAACAGCAATCTGCTCGAGAGACAGAAATCCTCACTCGCCTGGAGTCGCAGAGTCGACGTTTTGTTAGTAAGTACTTTGATCCTTGCTATTTTTCTCGGGTTACTTCATATTTTCCAAGCATGTTTTTTACGAGCTATCCTTTGTTTGTCTTCAGGGAGAACTCATCAGGAGTATGAAGTGGATGGTCCTGAAGGCGACGAGCTGCTCGACGCGCAGACTCTTCTTGAAATTCATGGGGATGAAGCACGCGAAGGCCTTGCTGATGCTGAAGCAGGTCTGTCAAAGCTTTTCCCCTACTTCTTCCCGAAGAAAGAGGAGCCCAACACTTACGTTGCTCTCGCCAAAGCCTTCAACGTGCCGGAAGATCTTGGGCTCAAACTTCGCCAAGAAGGCCTGAAGATTGGCGTTGAAGGCACCATCGCGCTAGTTGCTAATGGCCAGCAAAACGTCGACTGGAGCAAGGTTGGCGACATAGGGGAGATGGAAACGAAGAAATGGCAATCTCTAATTAGAGCTGCCAAGCCTCCCTCAAAACCAATTCTTTCCTTCCTTGGTGTTAAGCCAACTCCTGCTCCAAGCTCATCCAAGCCGGAGGTCAAGTAGACCACCCTGTCCTCTCTTTTGGTTTTTTCTGTCTTTTGACGCTGTCGCCCTAGTTAGTTTTAGCGACAGCTGCTTCAATAGTCCATTAGGGACCCTTCTTTTGTAATAGTAATGTACATACTTTGAGAATCAATGAAAATCTATCTTTGCTTGATAATTGATGTCGAGCCTTTTCTTTCAGTTGATTTTTGACAACTATTCTACAACTCCTCGTCCTTCTGATGTGTTACCTGCGTCGTCCCGTTTGAAGAAGGCACCTGTTGCTGTCGAACATATTGAAGATTCATCGAATAAAAATTCGGCAGAAGACTTGGAAGAACTTCGCCAGCAGCTCCAGTCTCTGAAGAAACAATCACTTATGATAATGGAGCAGTCTCGCAAATCATCCGAGAGAGAGAAAATTGCACTTCAACAGGCTCAAGATGCCATAGCTGCCAAAGAAGCCGTTGTTTCTGAAGCTGAAAAAGCGACCACTCGAGAGAATTTGATGCTTGATTTGATGAATGAAGCCAGTGCGGATATGTCAGGTATGCTTTTGCGAACCAGGACTCCTTCTGTTTGCCCGTTTTTTCTTTTCCGATAGTCTTATGTTGTCGCCAAATAGGTTCCTTTCTCGACGCTGCTGCTGAAGATGAAAGGGTAAACACAAGGACCAATCTCCTTGTCAACCTTTCTCTTGACCACGGTTCTCTTTTCTGGGCCACTCCAGAGCGTACCCGACAGATTGTCAGGTTTCAAGACCGCGCCAGTCAAGTTCGCAACTTCCTTGATTTTTGTACCAGGACCTTGTCCTTGGTTTATAAGACAATGTTTCCTCGGAACGAGGCACCTGACACTCTTCTTGGCTTGATGGAAAAATTTCGGGATGCTCCTCGTATCCATAACTTTGTGCGAGCTCAATTGTCCACGGGAGAAAGATTCGCCATGATTATGATACAGATCTGCTACCGAAAATTAAACCTGACGACGATTGTCTCCAAGTGCTTGGCCAAGCAGGCGAAACAAAAAAGGAACATCGACAGAATCAATGATATTGTGACTCCTGTAGCCGAAGAAATGATGGATGAGCTTCTTCGGATGGACTCTGAATTTTTTATCAAAGGTAGCTATGCTGAACATACGACAACTCCTGCAAATAACAAAGGACTATCCATAGATAGTATATTAGGTAGGAATTGATATTTTTCCTTGTAGCTTGTTGAATCTTCTCCAAAATTGTATCTTGTGTGTTGTAGACATATTCTATTTTGTGAAGCCAACAAACGTATTTATTTTTCTTCATCAAGCCCCCGAATGTTTCGATGGCGGATCTCTTTATTGTATATGCGAGGTTTTTAGACCAAGGCAACCGAATTTGTACTGAATATACTATATTTGCGGGTTCTAACCCCCGAGTGTTTTTGCTCTGTTTTCATTGCTATTTTTTGTCTTTTTTTTCTGGCGAGGTATTCAATACCAAGGCGAGATAATTTTATCAGCTAAATTCATCTATATTGCAGCTTCGAGGCGTAAGCCCCTGATCGTGTCGAAGAAAAGATATATATTTCCACTATCTTTATTTTGTTGCAGCCCCGCGAGCCCGCCTCATTAAAAACCTTTCCCGGCCCCACTGGGTGCCCGAAAAAGGAAAAGAGTGCGTCTGAAAACTCGCGGGTGTTTCAGTACATTGTATTTTTACAAGGAGGACTATATTTCGACACTAAGCGTAAAAACGCCTTAGCTGTGCCACGTTCCAGGGGTTCTTCTCGAGATTCCCTGTCTTCTTGTCCTTGATCCTGTACGCTCCTCCTTCGATGACTTCTGTGACGATGTAAGGGCCAAGCCATGGCGACTCAAGTTTTTCAGTACGCTCTTGGTTGAGTCGCAAGACTAGGTCTCCCACCTGAAAGGATCTTGGTCGTAATCGTCGACTGTGGTAGTTTTTCAGGTCCTGCTGATATTTCGTTACCCTTGATAATACTTCGTCTCGAGCTTCGTCGAGTGCATCGACGTCGTCTTCCAATGCTTTCCTGGAGACTTCTTCATTGTACTCCGTGACTCTGGGAGAGTCGTGCTCTATTTCTATCGGCGGCACTGCCTCTGCCCCATGGACCAGGAAAAATGGAGTCTCCTGTGTCGCTGTATTTGGCGTTGTTCGGATGCTCCATAACACGCTCGGCAGCTCTTCTGGCCAAGTGTGTCGAGCTTTTTCCAGTGGCCCTAACAAACGCTTCTTGATGCCATTGCAGATGATACCGTTGGCTTTCTCGACTTGACCATTGGTTTGAGGATGTGCAACTGACGCGAAGTGCAATTTGATGCCTACCTCTGCACAGTATGCTTTGAATTCCTTGGATGTGAAGTTACTGCCGTTGTCCGTGACGATGCTATGAGGTACTCTAAACCGAAAAACGATGCTCTTCACGAATTTTATTGCTGACGCCGCATCCGGTGAATTTATCGGCTTTGCTTCTATCCACTTGGTAAATTTGTCGACCGCGACGAGCATATACTCGTATCCTCCTGGCGAGGCTTTGTGTAACTTTCCCACCATATCGAGACCCCACTGAGCAAAGGGCCAAGATAAAGGTATGGGCATCGATTCCGCCGCCGGAGAGTGGGGTTTTGCGGCAAATCTCTGGCACGCGTCACAAGTTCGCACTATTTCCTTTGCGTCCTCGATTGCTGTCAACCAGTAAAATCCAGCTCGAAAAACCTTGGCCGCGATAGCTCGACTACTTGCGTGATGGCCGCATACTCCTTCGTGTACTTCCTTCAAGATTACCCTTCCTTCTTCGGGTGTAACGCATCTTTGTAGCACGCCCGAGATACTTCGTTTGTATAACTCTCCTTTGATCACAGTGAAAGCTTTGGAGCGCCTGATAACTCGCCTTGCTTCAACTGGATCGTCGGGTATTGTTTTCCTTAGGATATATGATATGTACACCTGCATCCATGGGATTTGCACCATCAGTACTAGATCATGTTCCTCTTCTTCTTCTTCTTCTTCCAATGCTTCTTTCGCAGCCCCCGAGGGTTTCTCGTTCTTCTCCTTCTTTGTTGATTTCTTCGGCTTTGTGGATCTCTCTGTTATCTCCTCCCAGAATACGCCTGGCGGGATTGCGAGGCACTGCGACCCGATGTTTGCAAGAACGTCGGCTGATACGTCTCCAACGTATCGATAATTTCTTGTGTTCCATGCCACATTATTGATGTTATCTACATGTTTTATGCACACTTTATGTCATATTCGTGCATTTTCTGGAACTAACCTATTAACAAGATGCCGAAGTGCCGCTTGTCGTTTTCTGCTGTTTTTGGTTTCAGTAAATCCTAGTAAAGAAATATTCTCGGAATTGGACGAAATAAAAGCCCAGAGGCCTATTTTCTCACGAAGCTTCCGAAGACCGAAGACGAGACGAAGAGGGGCCACGGGGTGGCCAAACCCTAGGGCGGCGCGGCCCCACCTCCGGCCGCGCCGGCCTATGGTGCGGGCCCCCGTGCCGCCTCTTGACTTGCCCTTCCGCCTACTTAAAGCCTCCGTGACGAAACCCCCGCACCGAGAGCCACGATACGGAAAACCTCATCGAGACGCCGTCGCCGCCGATCCCATCTCGGGGATCCAGGAGATCGCCTCACGCACCCGCCGGAGAGGGGAATCATCTCCCGGAGGACTCTACACCGCCATGGTCGCCTCCGGAGTGATGAGTGAGTAGTCTCCCCCTGGACTATGGGTCCATAGCAGTAGCTAGATGGTTGTCTTCTCCCCATTGTGCTATCATTGTCGGATCTTGTGAGCTGCCTATCATGATCAAGATCATCTATATGTAATTCTATATGTTGCGTTTGTTGGGATCCGATGAATAGAGAATACTTGTTATGTTGATTATCAAAGTTATGCTTATGTGTTATTTATGATCTTGCATGCTCTCCGTTACTAGTAGATGCTCCGGCCAAGTAGATGCTTTTAACTCCAAGAGGGAGTACTTATGCTCGATAGTGGGTTCATGCCCGCATTGACACCTGGGACGATGACGTAAAGTTCTAAGGTTGTGTTGTGCTCGTTGCCACTAGGGATAAAACATTAGTGCTATGTTCAAGGATGTAGTCACTAGTTACATTACGCACCATACTTAATGCAATTGTCTCGTTGCTTTGCAACTTAATACTGGAGGGGGTTCGGATGATAACCTCGAAGGTGGACTTTTTAGGCATAGATGCAGCTTGGATGGCGGTCTATGTACTTTGTCATAATGCCCAATTAAATCTCACTATACTCATCATGATATGTATGTGCATTGTCATGCTCTCTTTATTTGTCAATTGCCCAACCGTAATTTGTTCACCCAACATGCCTGTTCGTCTTATGGGAGAGACACCTCTAGTGAACTGTGGACCCCGGTCCAATTCTCTTTACTGAAATACAATCTCATCGCAATACTTGTTTTTACTGTTTTCTCTGCAAACAATCATCTTCCACACAATACGGTTAATCCTTTGTTACAGCAAGCCGGTGAGATTGACAACCTCACTGTTTCGTTGGGGCAAAGTACTTTGTGTTGGATAACGTTGCATAGAAAACAAAAATTTTCCTACCGCGAACACGCAATCCAAGCCAAGATGCAATCTAGAAGACGGTAGCAACGAGGGGATATCGAGTCTCACCCTTGAAGAGATTCCAAAGCCTACAAGATGAGGCTCTTGTTGCTGCGGTAGACGTTCACTTGCCGCTTGCAAAAGCGCGTAGAAGATCTTGATCACGATCGCTTCCGGCGCCACGAACGGGCAGCACCTCCGTACTCGGTCACACGTTCGGTTGTTGATGAAGACGACGTCCACCTCCCCGTTCCAGCGGGCAGCGGAAGTAGTAGCTCCTCTTGAATCCGACAGCACGACGGCGTGGTGTCGGTGGTGGTGGAGAAATCCGGCGGAGCTTCGCTAAGCGTGCGGGATGTGGTGGAGGAGAGAGAGCCGCTAGGGTTTGGGAGAGGGGGTGCCTTGGGCGCCGGCCACAAAGGGGGGCAGCCAAGGTTGGAGGCTAGAGTGGCCGGCCACCCTCCCCTTGTCCCTCATTATATAGGTGGAAGCCCCAAGAGTTGTAGTCCAAGTCTTCGAATAAGACCCCAACAACAAAACCTCCCAAAAGTGGGAAACCTACTCAAGGGGGGAGTCCTACTCAAGGTGGGACTCCCACCTTTCCTTGAGGTGGGGCTGGCCGGCCACCAAGGTGGAGTCCACCTTGGACTCCTCCCCTTTAGGGTTTGGCCGGCCATGCTAATGGAGTCCCTCCGGGACTCCACCTTCCATAGTGCCATTTTTCCGGACTTTTCTAGAACCTTCTAGAACCTGCCATAAATGCACCGGATCATTTCCAAACTAGGAATATGACTTCCTATATATGAATCTTATTCTCCGGACCATTCCGGAACTCCTCGTGATGTCCGTGATCTCATCCGGGACTCCGAACAAATATTCGAACTCCATTCCATATTCAAGTTCTACCATTTCAACATCCAACTTTAAGTGTGTCACCCTACGGTTCGCGAACTATGTGGACATGGTTGAGTACTCACTCCGACCAATAACCAATAGCGGGATCTGGAGATCCATAATGGCTCCCACATATTCAACGATGACTTTAGTGATCGAATGAACCATTCACATACAATACCAATTCCCTTTGTCACGCGATATTTTACTTGTCCGAGGTTTGATCTTCGGTATCACTCTATACCTTGTTCAACCTCGTCTCCCGACAAGTACTCTTTACTCGTACCGTGGTATGTGGTCTCTTATGAACTTATTCATATGCTTGCAAGACATTAGACGACATTCCACCGAGAGGGCCCGGAGTATATCTATCCGTCATCGGGATGGACAAATCCCACCGTTGATCCATATGCCTCAACTCATACTTTCCGGATACTTAATCCCACCTTTATAACCACCCATTTACGCAGTGGCGTTTGATGTAATCAAAGTACCTTTCCGAGTATAAGTGATTTATATGATCTCATGGTCATAAGGACTAGGTAACTATGTATCGAAAGCTTATAGCAAATAACTTAATGACGAGATCTTATGCTACGCTTAATTGGGTGTGTCCATTACATCATTCATACAATGATATAACCTTGTTATTAATAACATCCAATGTTCATGATTATGAAACTAATCATCCATTAATCAACAAGCTAGTTAAGAGGCATACTAGGGACTCTTTGTTTGTCTATATATCACACATGTACTAATGTTTCGGTTAATACAATTATAGCATGATATATAAACATTTATCATAAACATAAAGATATAAATAATAACCACTTTATTATTGCCTCTAGGGCATATCTCCTTCAGTCTCCCACTTGCACTAGAGTCAATAATCTAGTTTACATTTATAAAGATATAACACCTTGGCCTTATGGTGCTTTATCATGTATTGCTCACGGGAGAGGTTTTTAGTCAACGGATCTGACACGCTCAGAAACGTATGTATTTTGTAATTCATTTGCGTCTCAACGCATCACTCATTTCCAAATGAGTCGGCATTAAATATGTTTGATCTTCTGGTGGAACCTTAATTCCGCTGTCTGAAATATGTCACTAATATTGTCACACACAATATAGCTTCAAAGTTCTGACTCTGTCGGAACTTCACCAAGTTCTCAAAGAACCTTTTGACTTAACATCCTTTGTCATTGTCAAAATAATGACATACTCTGCCTTCTTTTGTAGAATCCGTCACAATATTTAGAACTCTTCTAAATCTAGCATAGACAACTTCTAGCTCATTGTACTACCTTTTAAACAACACTTAGTCTAATTTGAGATTGAAATTATATTTTATATGTGACAAAACCAATATCGGTGTAACACCTTACAGCCGATTTGTTTGTCATTTCTTCATACAAATATATATATATATCCTTAGTTCTTCTAAAGTACTCAAGGATATTCTTACTGTCGTCCAATGATCATCATATGAATCATTCTGGTATATGCTCATAAAACTTTATAGCACATGATATCTGATTGTGTACATATTATTCGTAATCTATAATCACTCATGTGTTTTTACTCATTGAGTGTCAGATACACTCAAGTCTTGTTAAACCTTCACATGACAAGAATATTTTCTTAATATTTCTATATTGAACTACTTCAATATCCATTATATGTACTTTGACTTAAACTTATTTATGTGTTTCAATCTATCTTCATAGATCTTGACACTAAATATGTTTCAGTCCAAATCCTTTCATTGAAGTTAATTTTCAATGAAACCTTTTAATCAAGTATATAATTACATCATTTATAACCAACTATATGTCATCTACATAAGTATTATAAATATGTCTCAGCGCTCCCACTTAATCTCTTGCAAATGCAAGCCTCTTCATCGTCTTTGATGAAATCAAAAAATTCTTTGACTATTTCATCCGCTGAAGATTCAACTCCGCGATACTTACTTCATCCAATTGAAGTTCGTATACCTATCTAGTATTCCACGGACCAGCAAAACTCTTGGTTGTATCTTGTATACACCTTTAATACACACTTCGATAAGTAATGTATTTTGCCATCCATCTAACATATCTCATAAAAGAAATATGTAGTGATTACTAGAATAATCCATATAGACTATAAGCATTGCTACGGAAGATCTAATCTTGTCGTAGTCAACTCTTTGAACTTTGTCGTAAACAACTTTTCGACAAGTCAAGCTTCTTCAAAGATATTTCATCCAAGTCCATCAATTTTATAGATCCATTTACTTTCAAAAAGTATTCATCTATCTTGGATTTCATGGCGTATAGCCATTTTAACGGAGTCAGGGCCCATCATAACTTCTTTGTTTGTAGTTGGTTTATCATTTGTTCAAAAAACAATCCTTTGTTCACAAATCATTTATTTGATCACAAAGTAAACCATACCTACAAGATTCAATATGTACTTCGATCTCCATGGCTAAAACATTTTGTAGTCATGGGAGCCATGATCGTTATGGCCGCTTCCGAAACCAATTCCGATGCTGCGCTACTCTGATCATTATGCTCAGGTTCATAAACCTTATCAAATTATATTGTCCTCCCACTCAAATACTTCACTAGAAACAATTTCTCGGAAATAAGAAACATTGACAAACACTTTTGTCTTTGTCTTGTGGGAAGAATTCCCAATAAAATCTCTGGGATAACCAACAAAGACATTCATCCGATTTTGGTTGTAAACTCTTAGACCAAAATTTAAAGAAAAGACTATTAGGGTTTATACCCATACCATAACTTGTATGGTGTCATTTCAACGGATCATGATGATGCTCTATTTAGTGTAAAAGCGGTAGTCACTAAAGCATAATCCACAAAAATATAATGGCGTCATAATATTTTATCACATCATTAATCCAACAAGGTTTGGATACATATCTCGGATACTATATCATCATTATGATACTCCAAGAAATGTGAGTTGTAGAACAATTTCATAACTCTCTTAGATGTTCGCTAAAACTCGTAATTCAAATATTTTCACCATGATCCAATCATAGATATTTGATTTTTCTATTACGATGATTTCCACTTCATGCTGAAATTTATTTGAATCCTATTCAAATGTTTCAAACTTTTCCTTATTGAATATATCCACATATATACTCAATTCATTGTTTGAAAGTTTTCATGAAGTAGAAGAATCTTCCGCACACAACTATGCCCAGTGAACCACATATATCATTATGTATGTTTTCACTAAGTTAGTTGCCCGTTCAACTCTTCGGCCTATGAACGGTATTTCAGTCATTACCTTTTAGAAAAGATTTTGCAAGTGCCAAACGATTCAACAAATCGAATGACTCCAAAAATCCATTTGCATGGAGTTCCTTCATGCGATCCTTTCTAACATGACCTAAATTGCGGTTCCACAAATAAGTGGAATTCAAATCATTTGCCTTATGGCATTTTTAGCGTCGATGTTATGTATGTGTGTTTCACCATTAAGATTTATAATAACTTATCCATCGTACATGGAGTAATGTCATAATTTGAACAACTCATTGTTTTCATTTGACCAGAGCAAAATAACAATTATTAAGTTCTTTATTATAAATTCTAAGGGCTAGATAGAATGCCAACGACGAACATAATAACACTTTATTTTGTTCCAGACGTGCATTTCTATCATATTCCTTGTCAGTCACTTAGGCCATTGTATTCTTGTATTGCGTTGTTTTGTATGACACTTCATACCAACCAATATGGTACTAATACCCAAGAATTTCATTGTGTGACTTAACTAGGAATACAACCATAACATGTATATCATTTATATACACCTGAGCTAGACTTTCTAGTCTTTTCTTTTCTTTTGCCAAAATATCTTTTGCAGTTTCTCTTTAGCTTTCCTCATTATTCAGAAAAACATTTCAACATCAATAACTTCTAGGTTTGTTGGTCAAATACCAATAACCTTGAGGTTCTTACTTTGAAGTTGATCATCATATGACAAGTGTTTCAGATTTCACTATTAGTAAATTTGTAATACGATGAACAATTTCACTCATAATTTTATCCATCAATTCATGATAACTTTCTGAGACCATGTCTGTACATGCTAGGCTCATAAAGTTTAAACCTTAGTATTCGCATATGCAAATCTGGTTTGCACCCGTTGGAAGCACACGTAGAATCTATAACACCCGATCATCACGTGATGCTTCGAAACGACGAGTCTTAGCAACGGTGCATACTAAGGACAATCACTTCATGGATATGCGAATATCGTTAGTGCCCCAATAGTTGGAGGATTGGGACGCCTTGCGTCTTCAACCTTCGTACATTCCCATAAAACTTATGAGTTTATGTAGTCTCACCAAATTTATATTCTATCATCTTGCAATAAGGTCTTAGATATCTCATATATCTCGTACCTTGATTATTTCGAAAACTAAATTTTCAGCTCCTTACTTTTCAAACAGATTTGAACTTCAAGTTTCACGGAGACAAGATAACTTTAGGTACTAATTGAAACCATAGCTCTCTGAATCAACAAAGTGAGTTTTACTAAAAGTTTGCAATAGGACTTAATCATTTC
>NC_061510.1:367394868-367433356 GCF_022539505.1 Lolium rigidum
TCTTGTCCTCGTTGATGCATACAGCCTTTTATTAATCAAACGAGAATTCGAAGTTGCAATTTAACGATCTTCGAGGGTCGATACAAAAATCAACCCTTTGTCCACTAGTCATTGGTACCAGTGAATCTCTTTTTTTTCGTATCTCTTCTGTCTCTCCAATTCTAGTCTTAGAGCATCTCCAGCCGCGTCCCCCAAAGCGTCCCCCAAACCGCGCCGGATTGAGCGTTTGGGGGACGTGTTTTGTTCGTGCCGCGTTTGGGGGACGTCGCTCCCCAGTCGCGTCCCCCAAATAAAATTTCGGAAATTTTAAACTTAACGAGATTCGATTAGATTCGTCCAAACTTACATAGATTCGAACAAAATTTGACTAAATTTAAACTAAACCTAATCTAGAAGTACTTGCGGCGGCCGGAGGCGTCGTAGTACTGGTGAAAGTTGTACATGTCATCGGTGACGACCTCCTGCTTGACGCGCTCGTCGACGGGCTCGTCGACGGGCTCGTCCTTCACCAAGCCGCTTAGTCCTGCCTCACCGTCGTCGGTGAGGTCCACCAGCGGCTTGCCGGAGTCGCGGATGGACATGGCGATCGCCGCGTCGAGGTCACCCCTCCAGGCGTCCTTGTCGTTCATGGACGCCAAGAACACCGCCCGCAGCTCTGGGCAGTCCTCGGGGTCGTCGCTGCTGGCAATGAGCCGCTGCTGCCGCTCGTACTCCGCCAGCAGCGACGCCTGCGATGTTTCCTCCGGCTCCTCCTTCACCTCCAGCTTCGGGATGAGGAGGGCGCCGCCGCGCCTCCCTTGCTGCCGCCACGCCTCGTGTTGACGGGCGTCGCCGGCTCCTCCTTCACCTCCCGTTTGGGGACGGTGTAGGGCGCCGACCGGTACGACGAGGACGGCATCGATAGCGCCGGTCCTGAGGAAGAAGAGTGCGAGGAGGATGAGTACGTCGTCCTCCTCGGCTGCCATTGAGGAGACGGCGGCGGTGACGACGGCATCTCCAACCTTGGAGCGCCGTTGCGGATGCCGCGGATGACGTTCTCGAGGGTGCGCCCCGGAACACCCCATAACAGGGCGCGGCCGTCTTTGTTCCAGCTGTTCGGGCCGCCGACGAGCTCGTCGGTGCTGTACATCTCGATGTCGTACTTCGCCTTGAAGTACGTCGTCCACCAGGTGTCGTTGTTGTCGACCGCCCACGTCGGATCCAACCGCTCCTCGGCGGTGAGTTGAGCCCGCCGAGCCTTGATGGCGTCCCTCCATTGATTCGTGCCCGGCTTCGGCGGCGGCGGGACGCCCATGCCGTTCACGACCATCTTACAGCCGCCGCTGCTTGGCAGCCGCATGTCCGGCGGGACTGGATATCGGGCGTGGTACAGCGCCCACGCCTCCGGCACGGTGAGGCTGCCGCGGCCGAAGCCGTTCGCCGCGGCGATCTTGCGGGAGGACGAGCTCGACATTTTTGGAGCGACGAGGAGAAGATCTGGGAGGGGGGAGGCGGCGGCGAGGAGAAGGTTTGTGAGCGGTGAGCACTGCAGGGCGTCTTAAAACAGCGGCGGCAGCGGGTGGTTGCACGCAATAACGCCGGCGCGGACGGCCACGCGGCCATGCACGACGAGACACGTCCCTGCGTCGCCTGGGAAAACAGGGACCCCATTAACGTCGCTTGACCAAAGGTAGGCAACGGGGTTTTAGCCTTCCGAGCCGCTGACGCGTCGGGCCCGCGTCGCTTCGCCTCGCTTTTCGTTGTGTCCGGCGTGCCCGGAGCGTCCCCTGTGGGACGGGGACGGGCTCGGGGCGCCGGACACCGTATCGAGGCGCGCCGGACAAAAATGAGCTTTGGGGGACGCGGCTGGAACGGTTTTTTGGTCTGGCGCGCCCAAATCCCTTTGGGGAACAATTTGGGAGATGCGGCGCGCTCGAGATGCTCTTAGTTCTGGTGTCATACACCCGGAGGCCCTTATTTTTGTGGAACGCATCGTACGCCAATAATAGCAGTATCCTGCTGTCGCCAAACACGAACAATGGCCGTGCGTGCATGTCAGGCGAATCAAAAATCATGTTCAGCCATATGTGATATTTGTTGCACCACTGCCCTTCTTCCACCAGAAACCACAGATCCATGAATCTTGCGTAATGGTCAGTGTGGGCTGTAACCAAGCAGCCGCTTAGCTCAGCCAGGGAAATGCCGTCAGAGCTGCCGCTTTTCAGGCGGTCTCCGCCTAGTGGCCCTGCGAGAACAGCCGGCGCCCACTCCTCCGTCTCCAGGTCGAAGGAAACCATCGAGTCTGCGTAGATGCCGTCGTTGGAGTCCGGCCGGGTTAACTAGGCACAGGCAGTAGACGGTGCCTTGGACGACTGCTGACTTTCCGGCCAAGACGATCAGAGTGTCACCAACGAAAAAAATAACGCGCTATTTCGGCGTTATAGCGGCGCTATAGCGTATTTAAAAAAAGTGAACGCTACTCTGTGCATATTTGGCTCGCTATGGCGCTAATCACGCTATTAGCGACGCTATGCGCGCTATTTTTCGTAGTGTTATAGCGGCGCTATTTTTATAGGGTTGTAGCAGTGTTATTTTTTACGGGGAAATCGAGGAGCTGACTAGCTATTTTGGATCTTTTAGCCCACGAGCTTCCTAAATCCCCATTTTAATCATAGTCATTCAACCTGTTGGAAATCACGGAAGCACATCGATAATTCCGACTCCTCCTCATACGACGCCGTACATGTTAAAGAAGAATCAACATTACAATGAGTAAGAGCTACCGATGCAATCTGCCTAAGAAGAAGAAGTTGCTTATAGTTTTTCATTATGATGAGCTGCAATATGCGGTTTTCCTTCTGAATCAGATGATGAATGAATGCATTATCCATCTAGTTCATCTTATTTTGATTAACTACTACTTTTGCTATGTAGTTGGCTCTTTAAATGTTTGCATGTTGGCAGGTTAATTAGTTATCTACTTGTTCACTTGTCAACTTGTTGAACTGACAAATCTTTATCTTTCAGTACGATCAGGACTTTGTCAATTTAATTTGTTGATCGTTGTGATGTGGATAATTTTTTAGCTGCTGAAATCCTTAGGAAATAAGTCCAAATACCCCCCTAAGTTTCAGAATCCGGACACTAACCCCCCTTTAAACTGGACCAAATTACCCCCTAACTACACAAAACCGGGCAAATTATCCCCGAAGCTAATTGGTTGTTTTGTCTCTGGTTTTGGACACGTGGACCCTCGTTTTGGTCCACGTCGGACCCTAGTCAAGCCGCACCTGGTCGAGGCGCACCAGCTTGAGCCGCACCTGGTCGAGCGATTGAATAGATGAGCACCTGGTCGGCACCTTCACGCAGCGCCGCCCCGCGCAAAGATTGCGGAACTACCATCGCGAAGCGCCGCCGCCGCGCGAGGTCGACGGCAAGGAGGTGACGTCTGCGCCCAGCCGCGTTCCTCCGCCCTATCCTCTATCGGCTGCATCCCTCACTCTGGCTGCTTTCGACAGCAGCTGCGTGGACTGCACCTCTTGGACGGCGGTGACGGTTACTTCTCAACGGCGGCGACGGGGACGATCGGCGGCATGATCTTCTGATTGCAGTGCGGCGCCAAGGACAAGCAGGTGCGATCCTGATACGTCTCAAACGTATCTACAATTTCTTATGTTCCATGCTAATTTTATGACAATACCTACATGTTTTGTTCACACTTTATGTCATTATTATGCATTTTCCGGAACTAACCTATTGACAAGATGCCGAAGTGCCAGTTCCTGTTTTCTGCTGTTTTTGGTTTCAGAAATCCTAGTAAGGAAATATTCTCGGAATTGGACGAAATCAATGCCCAGCATCCTATTTTTCCACGAATCTTCCAGAACACCCGAGAGCCAGCAGAGGGGGGCCACAGGGCCACCAGATGATAGGGCGGCGCGGCCAGGGCCTGGGCCGCGCCCCCCTACTGTGTCACTGCCTCGTCAGCCTTCTGACTCCGCCTCTTCGCCTATTTAAAGGTCCCTGACCTAAATCTTCGATACGGAAAAGCCACGGTACGAGAAACCTTCCAGAGCCGCCGCCATCGCGAAGCCAAGATCTGGGGGACAGGAGTCTCTGTTCCGGCACGCCGCCGGGACGGGGAAGTGCCCCGGAAGGCTTCTCCATCGACACCACCGTCATCTTCATCAACGCTGTCTGTCTCCCATGAGGAGGGAGTAGTTCTCCCTCGAGGCTAAGGGCTGTACCGGTAGCTATGTGGTTAATCTCTCTCTCGTACTCCAATACAATGATCTCATGAATTGCCTTGCATAATTGAGATCCATATGATGAGCATTGTATCACTATTAGTCTATGTGCTACTCTTGTGATGTTATTAAAGTAGTCTATTCCTCCTTCACGGTGTAATGGTGACAGTGTGTGCATCGTGTAGTACTTGGCGTAGGTTATGATCATAATCTCTTGTAGGTTATGGAGTTAATTATTACTATGATAGTATTGATGTGATTTATTCCCCCTTCATAGTGTAAAGGTGACAATGTGTATGCTATGTTAGTACTCGGTTTAGATTGCAAAGATCTATTATGCTCTAAGGTTATTTAAACATGAATATCGAATGTTGTGGAGCTTGTTAACTCCAGCATTGAGGTGCTCTAGTAGCCCTACGCAACGAATGGTGTTCATTATCAAACAAGAGTATATGTAGCACAAAGGAAGATAACTTATTTATTTATGTGATCAATGTTGAGAGTGTCCACTAGTGAAAGTATGATCCCTAGGCCTTGTTTCCAAATACTGCAATCATCGCTTGTTTACTGTTTTACTGCTTGTTTACTTCCTGCAATATTACTACCATCAACTGCACGCCAGCAAGCACTTTTCTGGCGCCGTTACTACTGCTCATATTCATTCATACCACTTGTATTTCACTATCTCTTAGCCGAACTAGTGCACCTATACATCTGACAAGTGTATTAGGTGTGTTGGGGACACAAGAGACTTCTTGTATCGTGATTGCAGGGTTGCTTGAGAGGGATATCTTTGACCTCTTCCTCCCCGAGTTCGATAAACCTTGGGTGATCCACTTAAGGGAAACTTGTCTGCTGTTCTACAAACCTCTCGCTCTTGGAGGCCCAACACTATCTACAAGAATAGAAGCACACGTAGACATCAAGCACTTTTCCGGCGCTGCTGCTGGGAGGAAAGGTAAAAGGCATTCATACTCCGGTCCCAGGTAATAAGTACTTTTCTGTTGCCGTTGTGTGTGTGCTCGAAGCTATTTCCATTAGATCCTGCAATTGCATCTTTTTGTTTCTTGTTTTATTTTTCACTAGTTAGGCATAATGGAAAACAACAACACAATGAGAGATCTTTATGAACTTTATCTTCAATTAGGACATGATGTGTTTGAAGAGAAAATTAAAAAACCCATGGAACTTATGCATGCTAATGGGAATGTTATTAGTATGAATGCTTTGAACACCATTGTTGCTAATGCTATGGAAGAATTTAAGCTTGGGGAGGTCGGTTTTGATGAAAATGATCTCTTTAGCCCTCCGGGTATTGAGGAGAAAGTTTATGTTGATTATGATATGCCTCCTATTTATGATGATTATAATGATAGTGGTCTTTTGGTGCCGCCTACTATGGAGAGTAAATTTTATTATGATTATACTATGCCTCCTACACTTGATGAGAATAATAATGATAGCTACTTTGTTGAATTTGCTCCCACTACAACTAATAAAATTGATTATGCTTATGTGGAGAGTAATGATAATTTTATGCATGTGAATAAGAATGCTTTATGTGATACTTATATTTTTGAGTTTGTTCATGATGCCTCTGAAAGTTATTATGAGAGAGGAAAATATGGTTGTAGAAATTTTCATGTTACTAAAATACCTCTCTATATGCTGAATTTTTTTAAGTTGCACTGGTTTTATCTTCCTATGCTTGTTACTTTGATCTTCATGAACTTGTTTATTTACAAGATTCCTATGCATAGGAAGCATGTTAGACTTAAATGTGTTTTGAATTTGCTTTTTGATGCTCTCTTTTGCTTCAACTCTTATTTCTTGGGAGTGCATCATTGAAATTACTGAGCCCATCTTAATGGCTATAAAGAAAGCACTTCTTGGGAGATAACCCATGTGTTTATTTTACTACAGCAATTTTTATTTTATATTTGATTCTTGGAAGTTGTTACTACTGTAGCAACCTCTTCTTATCTTTATTTTATTGCATTGTTGTGCCAAGTAAAGTCTTTGATAGCAAGGTTGATACTAGATTTGGATTACTGCGCAGAAACAGATTTCTGTCTGTCACGAATTTGGGCAGGGTTCTCTGTAGGTAACTCAGAAAAATCTGCCAATTTACGTGCGTGATCCTCAGATATGTACGCAACTTTCATTCAATTTGAGCATTTTCATCTGAGCAAGTCTGGTGCCACTTTAAAATTCGTCTTTACGGACTGTTCTGTTTTGACAGATTTTGCATTTTATTTCGCATTGCCTCTTTTGCTGTGTTGAATGGATTTCTTTGTTCCATTGACTTCCAGTAGCTTTGGGCAATGTCTAGAAGTGTTAAGAATGATTGTGTCACCTCTGAACATGTGAGTTTTTGATTATGCACTAACCCTCTAATGAGTTGTTTTGAGTTTGGTGTGGAGGAAGTTTTCAAGGGTCAAGAGAGGAGGATGATATACTACGATCAAGAAGAGTGAAAAGTCTAAGCTTGGGGATGCCCCGGTGGTTCATCCCTGCATATTTCAAGAAGACTCAAGCGTCTAAGCTTGGGGATGCCCAAGGCATCCCCTTCTTCATCGACAAAATTATCAGGTTCCTTCTCTTGAAACTATATTTTTATTCGGTCACATCTTATGTACTTTACTTGGAGCGTCTGTTTGTTTTTGTTTCTGTTTTTGTTTAAATAAATGCTTGTGTGGGAGAGAGACACGCTCCGCTGGTTCATATGAACACATGTGTTCTTAGTTTTTAATGTTCATGGCGAAGGTTGAAACCGCTTCGCTAATTGCTATTTGGTTGGAAACAGAAAATGCTGCATGTGGTAATTGGTATAATGTCTTGAATAATTTGATACCTGGCAATTGTTGTGCTCATATGGATCATGTTTAAGCTCTTGCATCATGTACTTTGTACCCATTAATGAAGAACTACATAGAGCTTGTTAAAATTTGGTTTGCATGATTGATCTCTAGAGTCTAGATATTTTACGGTTAAGGTGTTTGAACAACAAGGAAGACGATGTAAAGTCTTATAATGCTTACAATATGTTCATATGTGAGTCTTGCTGCACCGTTTTATACTTGAGTTTGTTTCAAACAACCTTGCTAGCCTAGCCTTGTATTGAGAGGAATTCTTCTCGTGCATCCAAATCCTTGAGCCAAAAACTATGCCATTTGTGTCCACCATACCTACCTACTACATGGTATTTTCTGCCATTCCAAGCAAATACTTCATGTGCTACCTTTAAACAATTCAAAAGCTATTATCTCTTATTTGTGTCAATGTTTTATAGCTCATGAGGAAGTATGTGGTGTTTTATCTTTCGATCTTGTCATTTACTTTTGACAGACTCTCACAATGGACTAGTGGCTTCATCCGCTTATCCAATAATTTTGCAAAAAGAGCTGGCAATGGGGTTCCCAGCCCCGATTAATTAACTTGCATTAATAATTCTCTTCACATGCTTTGCCCTGATCTATCAGTAAGCAACTTAATTTTGCAAATAGACACTCCTCCATGGTATGTGAATGTTGGAAGGCACCCGAGGATTCGGTTAGCCATGGCTTGTGTAAGCAAAAGGTTGGGAGGAGTGTCATCCATAAATAATGAAACTAAAATACATGTGTAAACAAAAGAGAAGAGGGATGATCTACCTTGCTTGGTAGAGATAACGTCCTTCATGGGAGCCGCTCTTGAAAGTCTGGTTGATAAGGTAGTTAGAGTACCCATTACCATTCGTTGACAACAACAAACACCTCTCAAAACTTTACTTTTATGCTCTCTATATGATTTCAAAACTTAAAAAGCTCTAGCACATGATTTAATCCCTGCTTCCCTCTGCGAAGGGCCTATCTTCTACTTTATGTTGAGTCAGTTTACCCACTTCTTTCTATCTTAGAAGCAAACACTTGTGTCAACTGTGTGCATTGATTCTTACATGTTTACCTATTGCACTTGTTATATTGATTTATGTTGACAACTATCCATGAGATATACATGTTACAAGTTGAAAGCAATTGCTGAAACTTAATCATCCTTTGTGTTGCTTCAATGCCTTCTACTTTGAATCTATTGCTTTATGAGTAACTCTTATGCAAGACTTATTGATGCTTGTCTTGAAAGTACTATTCATGAAAAGTCTTTGCTATATGATTCAGTTGTTTAATCATTGTCTTTACTATTTCTTTGAATCACTTCATTCATCTCATATGCTTTACAATAATGTTGATCAACATTATGTTGGTAGCATGTCACTTAAGAAATTATCATTGTTATCGTTTACCTACTCGAGGGCGAGTAGGAACTAAGCTTGGGGATGCTTGATACGTCTCAAACGTATCTATAATTTCTTATGTTCCATGCTAATTTTATGACAATACCTACATGTTTTCTTCACACTTTATGTCATTATTATGCATTTTCTGGAACTAACCTATTGACAAGATGCAGAAGTGCCAGTTCCTGTTTTCAGCTGTTTTTGGTTTCAGAAATCCTAGTAAGGAAATATTCTCGGAATTGGACGAAATCAACGCCCAGCATCCTATTTTTCCACGAAGCTTCCAGAACACCCGAGAGCCAACAGAGGGGGGCCACAGGGCCACCAGATGATAGGGCGGCGCGGCCAGGGCCTGGGCCGCGCCCCCCTACTGTGTCACCGCCTCGTCAGCCTTCCGACTCCGCCTCTTCGCCTATTTAAAGGTCCCTAACCTAAATCTTCGATACGGAAAAGCCACGGTACGAGAAACCTTCCAGAGCCGCCGCCATCGCGAAGCCAAGATCTGGGGGACAGGAGTCTCTGTTCCGGCACGCCGCCGGGACGGGGAAGTGCCCCCGGAAGGCTTCTCCATCGACACCACCGTCATCTTCATCAACGCTGATGTCTCCCATGAGGAGGGAGTAGTTCTCCCTCGAGGCTAAGGGCTGTACCGGTAGCTATGTGGTTAATCTCTCTCTCTGTACTCCAATACAATGATCTCATGAATTGCCTTGCATAATTGAGATCCATATGATGAGCATTGTATCACTATTAGTCTATGTGCTACTCTTGTGATGTTATTAAAGTAGTCTATTCCTCCTTCACGGTGTAATGGTGACAGTGTGTGCATCGTGTAGTACTTGGCGTAGGTTATGATCATAATCTCTTGTAGGTTATGGAGTTAATTATTACTATGATAGTATTGATGTGATTTATTCCCCCTTCATAGTGTGAAGGTGACAGTGTGTATGCTATGTTAGTACTCGGTTTAGATTGCAAAGATCTATTATGCTCTAAGGTTACTTAAACATGAATATCGAATGTTGTGGAGCTTGTTAACTCCGGCATTGAGGTGCTCTAGTAGCCCTACGCAACGAATGGTGTTCATTATCAAACAAGAGTATATGTAGCACAAAGGAAGAGAACTTATTTATTTATGTGATCAATGTTGAGAGTGTCCACTAGTGAAAGTATGATCCCTAGGCCTTGTTTCCAAATACCGCAATCATCGCTTGTTTACTTGTTTCTACTGCTTGTTTACTTCCGCAATATTACTACCATCAACTGCACGCCTGACAAGCACTTTTACGGCGCCGTTACTACTCTGCTCATATTCATTCATACCACTTGTATTTCACTATCTCTTAGCCGAACTAGTGCACCTATACATCTGACAAGTGTATTAGGTGTGTTGGGGACACAAGAGACTTCTTGTATCGTGATTGCAGGGTTGCTTGAGAGGGATATCTTTGACCTCTTCCTCCCTGAGTTCAATAAACCTTGGGTGATCCACTTAAGGGAAACTTGCTGCTGTTCTACAAACCTCTGCTCTTGGAGGCCCAACACTGTCTACAAGAATAGAAGCACACGTAGACATCAGATCCCCAAACCCTTCTCTGCATCTGCATCTCTTTCTACCTGTGGCTTCCAAATATGCCAACTTTTCTATTTTCAGGTTTATGAATCAGTGACAAGTTTTCTATTTTCAGGGCAGATTATGATGCTGCATAGTAGTAATTGAAGGAGATATGCCCTAGAGGCAATAATAAAGTGGTTATTATTTATATCTTTGTGTTTATGATATATGTTTATATATCATGCTATAATTGTATTAACCGAAACATTAGTACATGTGTGATATGTAGACAACAAAGAAGTCCCTAGTATGCCTCTTAACTAGCTTGTTGATTAATGGATGATTAGTTTCATAATCATGAACATTGGATGTTATTAATAACAAGGTTATATCATTGTATGAATGATGTAATGGACACACCCAATTAAGCGTAGCATAAGATCTCGTCATTAAGTTATTTGCTATAAGCTTTCGATACATAGTTACCTAGTCCTTATGACCAGGAGATCATATAAATCACTTATACCGGAAAGGTACTTTGATTACATCAAATGCCACTGCGTAAATGGGTGGTTATAAAGGTGGGATTAAGTATCCGGAAAGTATGAGTTGAGGCATATGGATCAACGGTGGGATTTGTCCATCCCGATGACGGATAGATATACTCCGGGCCCTCTCGGTGGAATGTCGTCTAATGTCTTGCAAGCATATGAATAAGTTCATAAGAGACCACATACCATGGTACGAGTAAAGAGTACTTGTCGGGAGACGAGGTTGAACAAGGTATAGAGTGATACCGATGATCAAACCTCGGACAAGTAAAATATCGCGTGACAAAGGGAATTGGTATCGTATGTGAATGGTTCATTCGATCACTGAAGTCATCGTTGAATATGTGGGAGCCATTATGGATCTCCGAGATCCCGCTATTGGTTATTGGTCGGAGTGAGTACTCAACCATGTCCACATAGTTCACGAACCGTAGGGTGACACACTTAAAGTTGGATGTTGAAATGGTAGAACTTGAATATGGAATGGAGTTCGAATATTTGTTCGGAGTCCCGGATGAGATCCCGGACATCACGAGGAGTTCCGGAATGGTCCGGAGAATAAGATTCATATATAGGAAGTCATATTCCAAGTTTGGAAATGATCCGGTGCATTTATGGCAGGTTCTAGAAGGTTCTAGAAAAGTCCGGAAGAAATCACCATGGAAAGTAGAGTCCCGGAGGGACTCCACCTTGCATGGCCAGCCAACCCTAAAGGGGAGGAGTCCAAGGTGGACTCCCCTAGGGTGGCCGGCCAACCCCCCTCATGGAAGGGAGGAATCCCACCCCAAGTGGGATTCCCACCTTGGGTAGGTTTCCCTACATATGGGAGGTTTCATTGTTGGGGTCTTATTCGAAGACTTGGATACCAACACTTGGGGATTTCCACCTATATAATGAGGAGGAGAGGGAGGGGGCTGCCCACTCTTGGCCGCACCCCCTAGGGCTGCCCTTGGCCGGCGCCCTAGCCTCCCCCTCTCTCCCCAAACCCTAGTGGTATCTCTCCTCCACCACATCCCGCACGCTTAAGCGAAGCTCCGCCGGATTTCTCCACCACCACCGACACCACGCCGTCGTGCTCGTCGGATTCAAGAGGAGCTACTACTTCCGCTGCCCGCTGGAACGGGGAGGTGGACGTCATCTTCATCAACAACCGAACGTGTGACCGAGTACGGAGGTGCTGCCCGTTCGTGGCGCCGGAACCGATCGTGATCAAGATCTTCTACGCGCTTTTGCAAGCGGCAAGTGAACGTCTGCCGCAGCAACAAGAGCCTCATCTTGTAGGCTTTGGAATCTCTTCAAGGGTGAGACTCGATACCCCCTCGTTGCTACCGTCTTCTATATTGCATCTTGGCTTGGATTGCGTGTTCGCGGTAGGAAAATTTTTGTTTTCTATGCAACGTTATCCTACAGTGGTATCAGAGCCGTGTCTATGCATAGATGGTTGCACGAGTAGAACACAATGGTTTTGTGAGCGTTGATGCTCTTGTTATCTTTAGTTTGAGTACTTTGCATCTTTGTGGCATAGTGGGATGAAGCGGCCCGGACTAACTTTACATGACCGCGTTCATGAGACTTGTTCCTCGTTCGACATGCAACTTGTATTGCATAAGAGGCTTTGCGGGTGCCTGTCTCTCCTACTATAGTGAAGATTAAATTTACTCTTCTATTGAAAACATTAGTATCAACGTTGTGGTTCATGTTCGTAGGTAGATTAGATCTCTATCGAAAACCCTAAACCACGTAAAATATGCAAACCAATTAGAGGCGTCTAACTTGTTTTTGCAGGGTTTGGTGATGTGATATGGCCATAATGTGATGATGAATATGTATGAGATGATCATTATTGTATTGGGCAACCGGCAGGAGCCTTATGGTTGTCTTTATATTTCATGTTGAGTAGTATTTCAAAGTAGTTGTAATAGTTGCTACATGAGATGAACAACCATGAAGACGGCGCCATGGACCTTGACGCTATGCCGACGATGATGGAGATCATGCCCGAAGATGATGGAGATCATGTCCGTGCTTTGGAGATGAAGATCAAAGGCGCAAAGACAAAAGGGCCATATCATATCACATATGAACTGCATGTGATGTTAATCCTTTATGCATCTTATTTTGCTTAGATCGCGACGGTAGCATTATAAGATGATCCCTCACACTAATATCAAGATAATAAAGTGTTCTCCCCTCGTATGCACCGTTGTAACAGTTCGTCGTTTCGAAGCATCTCGTGATGATCGGATGTGATAGATTCAACGATTCACATACAACGGGTGTACGCCATGTTGCACACGCGGAATCCTTGGGTTTGCTTGACGAGCCTAGCATGTACAGACATGGCCTCGGGACAACGGAAACCGAAAGGTTGAACACGAGTCATATGGATGATATGATCAACATGTTGATGTTCACCATTGAAGCTACATCATCTCACGTGATGATCGGTTTTTGGTGTAGTGAATTTAGATCGTGTACCACTTAACAACTATGAGGGATGTTGTATTAAGTGGGAGTTCATTAGTAATTAGATTAAAACATGAACTAATTATCATAAACATAGTCTAAGTAGTATTTTGAATTAATTTTGTAGTATTGGCATCCGTTTACTACTATGCGCTAGTCTTGTAATTGAGATATAAATACTGTTAAAATCTGACAAAAAACTTTACGGATTGGTACCGTATTGTTAAAGAATCAAGAGTTAATTAAGTCCTATTGCAAACTTTTAGTAAACCTCACATTGTTGATTCAAAGAGCTATGGTTTCAATTAGTACCTAAAATTATCTTGTCTCCGTGAAACTTGAAGTTCAAATCTGTTTGAAAAGTAAGGAGCTGAAAATTTAGTTTTCAGAAATAATCAAAGGTATGAGATATATGTGATATCTAAGACCTTATTGCAAGATGATAGAATATAAATTTGGTGAGACTACATAAACTCATAAGTTTTATGAGAATGTATGAAGGTTGAAGACGCCAGGCGTCACAATCCTCCAACTATTGGGGCACTAATAATATTCGCATATCCATGAAGTTATCATCCTCAGTATGCACCGTTGCTAAGACTCGTCGTATCGAAGCATCACGTGATGATCGGGTGTTATAGATTCTACGTGTGCTTACAACGGGTGCAAGCCAGATTTGCACATGAAAATACTAAGGTTAAACTTTATGAGCCTAGCATGTACAGACATGGTCTCAGAAAGTTGTTATGAATTGATGGATAAAATTATGAGTGAAATTGTTCATCATATTACAAAGTTGCTAATAGTGAAATCTAGAACACTTTGATCATATGATGATCAACTTCAAAATAAGAACCTCAAGGTTATTGGTATTAGACCAACAAACCTAGAAGTTATTAATGTTGAAATGTTTTTCTGAATAATGAGGAAAGCTAAAAGAGAAACTGCAAAAGATATTTTGGCGAGAAAGAAAGAAAAGACTAGAAAGTCTAGCTCGGGTGTATATAAATGATATACATGTTATGGTTGTATTCCTAGTTAAGTCACACAATGAAATTCTTGGGTATTAGTACCATATTGGTTGGTATGAAGTGTCATACAAAATAACGCAATACAAGAATTCAATGGCCTAAGTGATCGACAAAGAATATGATAGGAATGCACGTACGGAACAAAATAAAGTGTTATTGAGTTCGTCGTTGGCATTCTATCTAGCCCTTAGAATTTATAATAAAGAACTTAATAATTGTTATTTTGCTCTGGTCAAATGAAAACAATGAGTTGTTCAAATTATGACATTACTCCATGTACGATGGATAAGTTATTATAAATCCTAATGGTTAAACACACATACATAAAACTGACGCTAAAATGCCATAAGGCAAATGATTTGAATTCCACTTATTTGTGGAACCGCCATTTAGGTCATGTTAGAAAGGAACGCATGAAGGAACTCCATGCAAATGGATTTTTGGAGTCATTTGATTTTTGAATCATTTGGCGCTTGCAAATCTTTTCTAAAAGAGAATGATTAAAATACCGTTCATAGGCCAAGAGTTGAACGGGCAACAAACTTAGTGGAAAAATACATGATGATGTATGTGGTTCACTAGGCATAGTTGTGTGCGGGAGATTCTTCTACTTCATGAAAACTTCAAACAATGAATTGAGTATATATATGTGGATATATTCGATAAGAAAGAAGTTTGAAACATTTGAATGGATTCAAATAAATTTCAGCATGAAGTGGAAATCATCGTAATAGAAAAGTCAAATATCTATGATTGGATCATGGTGGAAATATTTGAATTACGAGTTTTAGCAAACATCTAAGAGAGTTATGAAATTGTTCTACAAACTCACGTTTCTCGGAGTATCATAGTGATGATGGAGTATCCAAGAGATGTATCCAAACCTTGTTGGGTCAATGATGAGATAAAATATTGATGCCATTATATTTTTTGTGGATTATGCTTTAGAGACTACCGCTTTTACACTGAATAGAGCATCATCATGATCCGTTGAAATGACACCATACGAGTTATGGCATGGGTATGAACCACGATAGTCTTTTCTTAAATTTTGGTATGCATAGCATAAGTAAATAAGTTTACAACCAAAATCGGATGAATGTTTTTGTTGGTTATCCCGAGAGATTTGATTGGGAATTCTTCCCACGAGACAAAGACAAAAGTGTTTGTCAATGTTTCTTATTTCCGAGAAATTGTTTCTAGTGAAGTATTTGAGTGGGAGGACAATATAATTTGATAAGGTTTATGAACACCGAGCATAATGATCAGAGTAGCGCAGCATCGGAAATTAGTTCCGGAAGCGGCCACAACAATCATGGCTCCCATGACTACAAAGTGTTTTAGCCATGGAGATCGAAGTACATATTGAACCTTGTAGGTATGGTTTACTTTGTGATCAAACAAATGATTTGTGGACAAAGGATTGATTTTGAACAATGATAAACCAACTACAAAACAAAGAAGTTATGATGGGCCCTCACTCCGTTAAAATGGCCATGCGCCAAGAAATCCAAGATAGATGAATACTTTATGAAAGTAAATGGATCTATGTAATTGATAGACTTGGATGAAATATCCTTGAAGAAAGCTTGACTTATCGAAAAATTGTTTACGACAAAGTTCAAAGAGTTGACTACGATAAAGATTAGATCTCCTGTAGCAATGCTTATAGTCTATGTGGATTATTCTAGTAATCACTACATATTTCTTTTATGAAATATGCTAGTAGGATGGCAAAATACATTACTTATCAGAAGTATGTATTAAAGGTGTATACAAGATACAACCAAGAGTTTTGTCTCGTCAGTAGAATACTAGATAAGTATACAAACTTCAATTGGATGAAGTGAGTATCGCGGAGTTGGAATCTTCACCAGATGAAATAGTCAAAGAGTTTTTGATTTCATCAAGAGACAATGAAGAGGCTTGCATTTGCAAGAAATTAAGTGGGAGCGCTAAGACACATTTATAATACTTTATGTAGGTGACATATAGTTGGTTATAAATGATGTAATTATATACTTGATTAGAAAGGTTTCATTGAGAATTAACTTCAATGAAAGGATATGGACTGAAACAAATTTAGTGTCAAGATCTATGAAGATAGATTGAAACACATAAATAAGTTTAAGTCAAAGTACATATGATGGATATTGAAGTAGTTCAATATAGAAATATTAAGAAAACGTTCTTGTCATGTGAAGGTTTAACAAGACTTGAGTGTATCTGACACTCAATGAGTAAAAACACATGAGTGATTATATGTACACAATCAGATATCATGTGCTATAAAGTGTTATGAGCATATACCAGAATGATTCATATGATGATCATTGGACGACAGTAAGAATATCCTTGAGTACTTTAGAAGAACTAAGGATATATATATATTTTTTTGTATGAAGAAATGACAAACAAATCGCCGTAAGGTGTTACACCGATATTGGTTTTGTCACATATAAAATATAATTTCAATCTCAAATTAGACTAAGTGTTGTTTAAAAGGTAGCACAATGAGCTAGAAGTTGTCTATGCTAGACTTAGAAGAGTTCTAAATATTGTGACGGATTCTACAAAAGAAGGCAGAGTATGTCATTATTTTTGACAATGACAAAGGATGTTAAGTCAAGAGGTTCTTTGAGAACTTGGTGTAGTTCCGACGAGTCGAACTTTGAAGCTATATTGTGTGTGACAATATTAGTGACATATTTCGGACAACGGAATTAAGGTTCCACCGGAAGATCAAACATATTTAATGCCAACTCATTTGGAAATGAGTGATGCGTTGAGACGCAAATGAATTACAAAATACATACGTTTACGAGCATGTCGGATCCGATGACTAAAAACCTCTCCCGTGAGCAATACATGATAAAGCACCGGAAGGCCAAGGTGTTATATCTTTACAAATGTAAACTAGATTATTGACTCTAGTGCAAGTGGGAGACCGAAGGAGATATGCCCTAGAGGCAATAATAAAGTGGTTATTATTTATATCTTTGTGTTTATGATATATGTTTATATATCATGCTATAATTGTATTAACCGAAACATTAGTACATGTGTGATATGTAGACAACAAAGAAGTCCCTAGTATGCCTCTTAACTAGCTTGTTGATTAATGGATGATTAGTTTCATAAAAATGAACATTGGATGTTATTAATAACAAGGTTATATCATTGTATGAATGATGTAATGGAAAAACCCAATTAAGCGTAGCATAAGATCTCGTCATTAAGTTATTTGCTATAAGCTTTCGATACATAGTTACCTAGTCCTTATGACCATGAGATCATATAAATCACTTATACCGGAAAGGTACTTTGATTACATCAAATGCCCACTGCGTAAATGGGTGGTTATAAAGGTGGGATTAAGTATCCGGAAAGTATGAGTTGAGGCATATGGATCAACGAGTGGGATTTGTCCATCCCGATGACGGATAGATATACTGCGGGCCCTCTCGGTGGAATGTCGTCTAATGTCTTGCAAGCATATGAATAAGTTCATAAGAGACCACATACCATGGTACGAGTAAAGAGTACTTGTCGGGAGACGAGGTTGAACAAGGTATAGAGTGATACCGATGATCAAACCTCGGACAAGTAAAATATCGTGTGACAAAGGGAATTGGTATCGTATGTGAATGGTTCATTCGATCACTGAAGTCATCGTTGAATATGTGGGAGCCATTATGGATCTCCAGATCCCGCTATTGGTTATTGGTCGGAGTGAGTACTCAACTATGTCCACATAGTTCACGAACCGTAGGGTGACACACTTAAAGTTGGATGTTGAAATGGTAGAACTTGAATATGGAATGGAGTTCGAATATTTGTTCGGAGTCCCGGATGAGATCCGGACATCACGAGGAGTTCCGGAATGGTCCGGAGAATAAGATTCATATATAGGAAGTCATATTCCAAGTTTGGAAATGATCCGGTGCATTTATGGCAGGTTCTAGAAGGTTCTAGAAAAGTCCGGAAGAAATCACCATGGAAAGTAGAGTCCCGGAGGGACTCCACCTTGCATGGCCAGCCAACCCTAAAGGGGAGGAGTCCAAGGTGGACTCCCCTAGGGTGGCCGGCCAACCCCCCTCATGGAAGGGAGGAATCCCACCCCAAGTGGGATTCCCACCTTGGGTAGGTTTCCCTACATATGGGAGGTTTCATTGTTGGGGTCTTATTCGAAGACTTGGATACCAACACTTGGGGATTTCCACCTATATAATGAGGAGGAGAGGGAGGGGGCTGCCCACTCTTGGCCGCACCACCTAGGGCTGCCCTTGGCCGGCGCCCTAGCCTCCCCTCTCTCCCCAAACCCTAGCGGTATCTCTCCTCCACCACATCCCGCACGCTTAAGCGAAGCTCCGCCGGATTTCTCCACCACCACCGACACCACGCCGTCGTCGCTGTCGGATTCAAGAGGAGCTACTACTTCCGCTGCCCGCTGGAACGGGGAGGTGGACGTCGTCTTCATCAACAACCGAACGTGTGACCGAGTACGGAGGTGCTGCCCGTTCGTGGCACCGGAACCGATCGTGATCAAGATCTTCTACGCGCTTTTGCAAGCGGCAAGTGAACGTCTACCGTAGCAACAAGAGCCTCATCTTGTAGGCTTTGGAATCTCTTCAAGGGTGAGACTCGATACCCCCTCGTTGCTACCGTCTTCTAGATTGCATCTTGGCTTGGATTGCGTGTTCGCGGTAGGAAATTTTTTGTTTTCTATGCAACGTTATCCTACAGTAATACTGTCAGCAGATGTGCAAATTCATTTGAAGTGATAAAATATGATATTTTGACAGTAAAAGTGCGTGTTTTTCAAGTGACTAAATTTGATCTTTTTGTAGGATGGAGACGCTTTCTGTTCGATTCCATTATCGTGGGAGAATGGAACATGATGGGAAGGAGTGGCAATACATAGGGGAAGGACAGGTTGTTCAACCGTGCCCGTTTCAGGCCTGTCACTACGAGAGTTGAAGAGGCATTTGAGCGATCATATGATAATTACAGTTGAAGATTTGGAGAATGTCAATCTATCTTGGAGGCTAATTGAGAAGAAGAAAAATTTGAAATTCATGTGCAGTATTGATGACAACACGTCTGTCAACAATATGGATCGATATGTGATAAGAGAAGCAGATGGTTTTGTATAAATATTTGCAAAAAATGCCTGAGAAATCCATGTTTGATAGCTCAGAAGAAGAAGATGCAATTGAGGAGCAAGAAGCACAGGAATTTCAGCAAAAGCAGGAATTTAAGCAAGAGCGGCAAAAAGAACAAGTAATTGAATAGGAATTTCAGCAGGAGCAGCAGGTCGAGCATGACCAGCAAGAAGGGCAGCTAATTGAACAACAAGATGCAAGTGATCAGCAAAAAGATTACCACCATGAGCAGCAAAAAGGGCAGCAACTCCAAGTGCAGCCAAATGTAGCAAGGAAATTGGCAGTTGTGAGGGCAACATTGCATGACAAAGGCAATGGAGTTCAAGATAGTACTACCAATGAAGGTGAATATGGTCAAGACAGCTCAGATAGTGACTATGATGATGTTCATGAAGCAAACAGTGGAGATAGTAGTGCTGATGATGAAGAGGCCATGTGTTACAGAAAACATGCACGAGAACTGAAGGAGAGAGTGAGAAAAAAATGCTTGGGGAGGAACATCTGAAAGCAACCATAGTACCAGAAGAATTCATTGTTCCCGAGAATATTGCAGGAGAGGAAGAAAGTGATTGCTTTGACAGTGAGGATGAACTTTCATTTGAAGAAGATAGTGATGGAAATGTTAAAACAAGAAAGACACAACACAGAGTGTATGATGAGAGTGCAGATGTGAAAGAGTTCGAGGTTGGTCAGACTTTTCATGATAGTAGACAATTCAAACAAGCATTAGTCAACTATGGATTGAAACATTTCAAGCAATTAATAGTTCCCAAGGATGAGAGGACAAGAGTGTTGGCGAAATGCAGTTGGATTGGTTGCCCATGGAGCATGCACGGCTCGCTGGTACCTAGCAGGTCAGAATGGTTCACTGTTAGCAGGTAACACAATGTGCACCATTGTGTCCCAATGAGGAACAATAAGTTGGTTAGTAGTATGGTGATAGCAGAGAAATATTTTAGGGAGATTAAGGATAATTCGGGTTGGAGGATTGAGAACATGCAGGAGGCAGTGCTAAAAGATTTATTGGCTGATGTTAGTGAATCAAAATGCAAAAGAGCAAAGAAGATAGTTATGGAGAGGATTGTAGATGGAACAAATGGAGAATATGCTAGAGTGTATGTGTTGGAGATATGCCCAAGAGGCAATAATAAAATGGTTATTATATATCTTTGTGTTTATGATAAATATTTATATACCATGCTATAATTGTATTAACCGAAATATTGATACATGTGTGTTATGTAAACAACAAGGAGTCCCTAGTAAGCCTCTTGTATAACTAGCTTGTTGATTAATAGATGATCATAGTTTCATGATAATGAACATTGGATGTTATTAATAACAAGGTTATGTCATTATGTGAATGATGTAATGGACACAACCAATTAAGTGTAGCATAAGATCACGTCATTAAGTTCATTTTCTATAAGCTTTTGATACATAGTTACCTAGTCCTTTCGACCATGAGATCATATAAATCACTTATGCCGGAAGGGTACTTTGATTACATCAAACGCCACTGCGTAAATGGGTGGTTATAAAGGTGGGATTAGGTATTGGAAAGTATGAGTTGAGGCATATGGATCAACAGTGGGATTTGTCCATCCCGATGATGGATAGATATACTCTGGGCCCTCTCGGTGGAATGTCGTCTAATTAGCTTGCAAGCATATGAATGGTTCATAAGAGACCACATACCACGGTACGAGTAAAGAGTACATGTCAGGAGACGAGGTTGAACGAAGTATAGAGATACCGATGATCAAACCTCGGACAAGTAAAATATCGCATGACAAAGGGAATCGGTATCGTATGTAAATGGTTCATTTAATCACTAAGTCATCGTTGAATATGTGGGAGCCATTATGGATCTCCAGATCCCGCTGTTGGTTATTGGTCGGAGAGAAGTCTCAACCATGTCTGCATAGTTCGCGAACCGTAGGGTGACACACTTAAGGTTTGATGTCGTTTAAGTAGATATGGAATATGGAGTGGAGTTCGAAGTTTTGTTCGGAGTCTCGGATGGGATCCAGGACATCACGAGGAGTTCCGGAATGGTCCGGAGAATAAGATTCATATATAGGAAGTCATTTTATAAGTTTGAAAATGATCTGGTGCATTTATGGAAGGTTCTAGAAGGTTCTAGAAAAGTCCGGAAGAAATCACTATGGATGGCGGAGTCCCGGAGGTACTCCACTAGCATGGCCGGCCAACCCTAAGGGGGAGGAGTCCCAGGTGGACTCCACCTAAGGTGGCCGGCCACCCCCCTCAAGGAAAGGTGGGAGTCCCACCTTGAGTAGGACTCCCATCTTGAGTAGGTTTCCCACCTATGGCAAGTTTTGGTGTTGGGGTCTTATTCAAAGACTTGGACTACAACTCTTGGGGGCTTCCACCTATATAATGAGGAGCAAGGGGAGGGGCCGGCCACACCAAGCCTCCTTGGCCGCAGCCCCCAAGTGGCCGGCGCCCAAGACCTCCCCCTCTCCCCAAACCCTAGTGCCCCTCCTCCACATAATACTCCCGCAGCGCATAGGCGAAGCCCTGCCGGAGTTCTCCACCACCACCGCCACCACACCGTCGTGCTGCCGGGATTCCGAGGAGGATCTACTACTTTCGCTGCCCGCTGGAACGGGGAGGAGGACGTCGTCTTCATCAACACCGTACGTGTGACCGAGTACGGAGGTGCTGCCCGATTGTGGCACCGTCAAGATCTTCTATGCGCTTTTGAAAGCGGCAAGTGATCATCTTCTGCAACAACGAGATCTAATCTCGTAGGCTTTGGAAATCTTCAAGGATTAGTCTCGTGATCCCCTCGTTGCTACCGTCTTCTAGATTAGATCTTGGCTTGTGTTTCGTTCTTGCGGTAGGAAATTTTTTGTTTTCTATGCTACGAATCCCATCAGTACGACTACCACTTGGAATTGGTCAGAACCAATCCTAGAAGCACAGTGGCTATAACTTTAAATCCAAATGTAACTGACGGGCCGGTCTTTGAACGAATGTATGTTTGCTTGGAAGGTTGCAAGCGAGGTTTTCTTGCTGGCTGTAGATGAGTTGTTGGCTTTGATGGATGTTTTCTGAAAGGTGCAGTTAGTGGTCAGATCCTATGTGCAATTGGCAGAGATCCTAACAACCAAATGTACCCCATTGCATGGGTTACAGTCGAGGGGAAGACCATGACAGCTGGTACTAGTTTTTGTCTCTTTTTCAAAAGGACATACAGATCAATAACCAAGGTGATGGTTGGGTTGTCATATCTGATCAGCGGAAGGGCCTTATCAAGGCAGTCAGTGAGATTATCCCAAATGCAAAACACAAAATGTGTGCAAGACATATATATGCAAATTGGAGAAAGCAGCATAGAGACAAGATTTTCCAGAAACTGTTTTGGGCTTGTGCCAAATCAAGTGACAAAATTCAGTTCAACTACAATAGGGCAAAACTAGCACAGAAAACACATGATGGTGCAAAGGACATGATGAAGACTGCTCCTGCACATTGGTGTAGAGCCAATTTTAGGCTAGGTTCCTACTGTGATTCGGTTGAAAATAATCTGTGTGAGTCATTTAACAATGCTATTATGCGAGCAAGATTTTTTCAAGTAATTTTATCAATGGAAATCATGAGGAGAAAGGCGATAGCTAGAATAGCAGAGAATAAGGCAAAGTCACGGGGTTAGCATGGTACAATATGCCCCAATATTTTCAAGAAACTCAAGTTAAATGTGAAATGATCCAACATTTGCACAGTACTGTACAATGGAGATGAAGGGTTCGAGGTACAAGAAGGGGAACACAGAAGGTTCACTGTGAACTTGGAGAGATTTACATGTAGCTGCAGATATTGGGAGCTCTCAGGTTTGCCATATTGCCATGCTATTAGTGCTATTTACACTGTGGGAAAAGAATTGGATGACTTTATTGCACCTTGCTACAAGATTGATTTGTATGACCAGGTGTACAGCCAAGTACTACGACCAGTGGAGGGGAAAGAGAGTTGGCCAGTAGCTCCAAACCCTATGCCTTTTCCACCAGTAAATAGGAAAATGCCTGGGAGGCCAAAGACAAAGAGAAGAAGAGAAGAGCAAGAGAAACTCAAGAGTGACAAATTATCAAGGAAAGGATGCATAATTAAGTGTTCAACATGTGGAGGTGAAAATCATAACAAAATAAAGTGTACAAGTAATCCAGATGTTGTCAGGGAGGATGCTCAGCAGAAGAAAGCAGCCATGAGTGCTAAGAGAAAGAAGGATAAAGCAGCAGCTAAGGTTAGTAATATTTTGCTATTACCTCTAGGCTGTTGTTATTTGTTGCCTAGTAAAATGATTTCTAAAATGATTGTTACAGGATTCTACTACTTTTGCGCCGCAACAACCTACTGCTCAGGTTCCAGAGAAGCATGTGTTGTATTTTGAGAAGAAATCTAGATCAAGGAAGAAAGGCACTGCACATCAAGAAGCTCCTTCCATGCACCAAGCTTGTGGCCAGCAACCAACTCCAGCCATGCACAAAGATCCTAGCCGTCGACCTTTTGTTCCACCAAAGAAAAAGCAAATGAAATCGTCCCATGCAATTGGACAGTCCACTTCTCAACCAGATAGTCAACCATCTACTCAACGAAGGAGAGAAACAATTCCAATGTCTGATGTTGTGACAGAATCAGTGCCAAAGGAAGGGAGACTTAAATGGTTCTTATTAGGGAATGAAAAGAGAGGTCAACAAGGAGGAGAAGAATAGTGCAATTTTGTGTTTAATTTTCTCACACAAGTTTTGTGTTTGATTTGTGTTTAGTTTTTTCATAGAAGTTATGTGTTTTGTTTTGTCAAACAAGGTTGTGATCAATTATGGAATCATAGAATGCTGATGCTTGCATGGTTTTCCATTTTCCAAGTATGCAATCATAGAATGTTATTGTTTCAATGTCTGATGCTTGCATGGTTTTCCATTTTTCCAGTGTGAAATCATAGAATAATACTGTTTCAATTTGCACAAGAGATAAATTGAATACAAAAAGTGTAGGATGCTGAATACAAAGTTGTAGAAACTAGCCGGGGTCATACAAAGTTGTACAAAGTGTAGGATGCAATCATACAAAAATGTAGAAGTGTAGGAAGTATTGCCCCAAATAAAATTCTGCTGTCTACACTACAACGCAAAGCATACATTGAGCAGTCCAAGGAAAATAGAGAGTACATGATAGAGATATATTGAGCAGTGTTGTAGGAGAGGAAGAAAACATGGGCATCTCGGCGACACACACGCTGCTGGCAGCGCCATCACCACTGGAATAGAAACCTGAGACAAGTCGAATCAATTGTGATGTAATAACATATCAAATGAGGTATGACCAAATTTATCTTTCACACATCGATTTCGACAAAGCTGTGACATATATTCACATCAAAAGATGACAACATTACATTGCTAGTATGATTACAGAGTAGAACTTTGGTTCATTTACAAAAGAAAGATGAGCATTGCTACTAACTACACTACTGGTGCTCATCTGCTAATCTACTCCAACCATCTCCAAAAGCTGATCATTGGATAGTACTATCCTAACACATAGCTACCAACTGCACTACTCCTACTCACTCCAACCATCACCAAAAGTTGATCACTGGAAACTACTTTTCCTTGCCATTTACTTGTCCTTGCATCCAGGCAGTTGCTCTTGGACTACTAGAGACCATGCCTTCGGTACCCCAGGCATTGCAGCTGGGTACTCCAACGATTTCAGCAACAGCTGAGCCACTTCCATCTTTGAAAGGAACTTCACTCCCACCCCAGCCACTCCAGCCACCTTGGTCATCTCAATCATATCAGATAGGTGATCAGGGGAAGACATAGACTCACAGCAATACGTCGCCTTTGTCGCGCCATCCCTCAAATAGGCCATGGTAGAAGCCTGCATTTCCATCAGACAACAAACCTTCAAATCGGAATCCCACCTATTCACTAGCTCGGTTCCCCTGCGCCTGCACTCCACACCCAGACGCTGCATATCCAGCGGGGATCGAGACGCAAATAGTTGCTGCTTCTCCACCCCCGCAAGATCCAGCAACGCCGCCGCCGCTTCTTCGATTTCCGCCGCTTCTTTCCTCGCCGGCATGAGGTACCACCTCCCCAAGACCTGAGATCCCTCAACCTCCATGCGGTCGAATTTGGGGAGGAGGAGGTTGGTGGCCGGATTTGGGGACGAGGGAGGACGCTCGCAGCCAGACTTGGGGACGAGGTGGAGGCTGGCGGCGGGATTTGGGGACGAGGTGGAGGATGGCGACGGGATTTGGGGACGATGTGAGCCCCGTGCGGGTCAACGATTTGGGGATGAAAGAGTGCACGTTTGGTCCGGCTCGAGGAAGGGGAGTGCGCCTCGACCAGGTGCGGCTCGACCAGGGTCCAACATGGACCACAAAACCAGAGACAAAACAGCCAATTAGCTTCTGGGGGTAATTTGCCCGGTTTTGTACAGTTAGGGGGGGGTAATTTGCTCCGGTTTAAAATTAGGGGGATTAGCGTCTGGATTCGGAAACTTAGGGAGGGGGGGGGGGGGTTATTTGGACTTCTTTCAATCCTTAGTATATATACTACATTTGCTATTTTTAATTTTTTGTGAAACGCTATTTTGTAAAATAGCGCGCTATTACCACGTTATAATCTTCATAGCGTATTTTGGAAGGCCACAATATTTTGTTTAGCAAACTATTTTTTTCCTTAGTCGTCACGCGCACCGGTGGGCTCTCCTTTCTCCTCCACCGCCGGTCACTGCTGGTGCCAAGGCAAGGACAAAGACGTGGCACTTTTGATGATTAAAGTCGATGTCGACGCATACCAGTTTGTGCTCCCCCGAGGAGGCGACCTGTCCCATGAATCCGGCGATTCCCAGGCCACCGGCATCGTCTGGCCCCGGCAGGACGGACGCGTCGCCGGTCGCGAGGTTGATCAGGCAGACTCCAGGTCTAGCCGTCTAGGGTCATCGGTCTGGGACTGTTCCCGGAAAGGTCCAAGGTGTCGGCGTGGCTTCTGTCGTTCGCGTCGAGGAAGACGGCGACGACGTGGGGGTGCCGGGACGCGTGGGCCTTGGCGAAGTGCGGGTCGGCGGTGAGCAGGGAGCGCCACCACCCGCTGATGGCGCGGAGGCGGCAGAGCGTCTTGGCCGGAAGGTGCAGAAGGACGTCGTAGAGCACGTCGGCGGGGAGGATACCAATGCTGGAGGCCCGTGGCCCGCATGGTGCGGCGGCGGCGGAGAACGACTCTTGCGACTATGGCAGGCCGCACGAACGTACGGGAAGTCAAGGTTAGATGGATTGATGGTCCGGATCGAACTTGTTAGAGCATCTCTAAGAGCATCTCCACTCGTTTGCTCTCCCCACATCGAAATCCGGGGAAATTTATGTCCGGATTGGATGTAAATTTGGCGTGGAGAGGAGTAGTTTCCCAGCCGCGTGCTCAGGCGAAGACGACGATGTAAATTTGAAAAACGGAAACTTGACAAACTACGGCTAAAAACGGGCGAATTTAGACTAAATTTAATGATATTTACTATATAGAGGGCGAAGTTCATACATAGAGGCCGAATTCGACTATATTTCGAATTCGGCTAGGGGAATACAACTGTAAATTTTAAAACACGGCGCTCTACATGCCCAAATGGCGGTAGAACACCGTGTAGTCGCCGCCGTCGTCGCCATCGTCGTCGGAGCCGTCGTCGTCGAACTGCGGCGGCGCGGCCTGGCTGCTGGCCTGGCCGGCGTCTCCCCACCGGCCGCTGGTGTGAGGCGGGGATGGCTTGTACCATTCGTCGTCCGAAGCTTCGAGGTCGACGAAGGGGACGGCGACGCCGGATGGAGGTGTCGCAGGCCGGCGGTGGCGAGCGACGTCGTCGGCGGCGGTTGGAGCGGCGGCGCGGGGGGCGAGTTGACGCGCGGCGGCCAGGTCCATCAGCCGCCGCTGCTGCTCCGCCTCCTCGCGCTCCCAGTCGCGCCTCGACCACTCCAGGGCGGCGTCCTCGGGGAGGGCGTTGTCGGCGGGCACCAGGTCCTTGAGCGACCTGGCGATCGCCTCCGCCACGGCGGCATCCTCCGCGCGCTTCGCCTCCTCCTCGGCGAGCCTGTTTGCGGCGGCGTTGGTGGCGGCCGCGGCGTCCTCCTTCTTCGCCGACTTCCTCTTCCGCCCACGCTGCGGGAGGAGGGTTGGTCGCGGATGACGAGGGCGCCGCTGCTGCGCCCTCTGGTCGGCGGTGGAGACGCCGGCTCCTTCTTGACGCGCGCCGGCGTCGACGGAGACGTCGCCTCCTTTTTCACCGGCGCCAAGGATGGCCTCGGCGCCGATCCGAAAGATGACGAGCTGGCAGCCATGCGCCGTGGCTGCCAGACGTTTCCCCGGAGGCGGCTCGCCGATGCCCTCGATGCAGGGGGCATCGTCAGCACCGGGAAGTTGCCGCCCTCGATGTGCGCGAGGACATTCGCCAGCGTCCTATCCGGCGCGCTCCACCAATGTCGGCGGCCCACGGCGTTGTTGCGCGGAGGCGGAGGCGGCGGGCCGTCGTAGGCCGCCAGCTCCCGCTCCCACCGCCGGAGGAAGTAGGAATTCCACCTCGTATAGTTGTCGGGGTGGTGGCGCGGGTCGGCGCGCTCTTCGTCCGTCATTGTCATCCGCGCCTCCTCGATGGCAACGTCGAGGGCGTGGCCCCAAGGCGGCGGCGGGATTGGTACGCCGCCACGACTTAGCCGCCACCCGCCGCCGGGAGGCCGCGTGTCCGGCGGGCAGGGGTACCCCGCCTGGTGGAGGAGGTGCCCCTCCCACGCGTGGAGCGACCGGCGGGGGAAGCCATTGTTGGCTGCGCCGTCGTCGTCGGAGAACGCCATCGGGAGAGTGGAGGGAGATGGGAGCAGGGGTACGCGTCGCGGCGAGCGGAGCGGCCTATATAGGCGCGACTGGTGCGGGGGATTAATGCCGCGTGGAATGCGACGCGTCCGCGGCGAGCTGACCGGCGGCAGCCTTTACTGCGCACGGAAGACGATGCGTGCGCGGAAGACGATGCGCGTGTCGCTGACCGGTCGGGGCCACCTCCGCGGCGAAGACGAAACGAAAGCGCGGGAGAGATTTCTCGCCGTTTCGCGCGCTTTCGCTTCGTCCGGTGATGGGGATATGCCCATAGGGGGTGGGTCGCCAGTCCCACTCGCCGTGAAGACGGAGGCCCAGGCGGACCGCCAGTCGCCCAAGCGACTGGGCCCTAAGGCGACTGGGCCGTGATCCCAAGGAGGAGATCTACGCGACTGGATAAGAAAATTACTTGCAAGAGGGTTAGCGGATCCCGGATTAGTAGCAACTGATACGATTCGGAGTTATCTCCGTGTAACCCTAGATCGGGGGTGCCTATATAAACCCCCGAGCTTAAACCCTAGAGGACACATTACTTGAGATCCAATCTCCCCTTGTAAGCTCTTGGCGTACCCGCCGACTGAGCCCCCCATTGTAATTCTCCACTGAGCAATAAGATCTAGCAGGACGTAGGCCTTTTACTCTCCGGAGGGGCTGAACCTGGGTAAAACCCTTGCGTCTTGTGCACCTCGACCCGCAGATGGCTGTGTCTCCCTGCCCCCGTATCAACGAAGTGCTACCCCCGGTAGTACCTGCCGTGGTTACATCCACGACAGTGGCGCCCACCGTGAGGCATGGGGAATCAAGCCTTCGAGGTGCGGCGAGGCCCTACTCGCCTACACGCCGGCCAAGTTCGCCTCCACGCCAGCCGATCGCTTCCGGCCGGATGATCGCCACGGGCAGCTTCTTCCACATCCAGCCAAGCTTTTATCGGCCGGCTTCCGCACCCCTCACGCATGCGTGGATGGTGCCGGTCGGCACTATCAACCTCTTCGTCGGGCTCGCCAGCGTCAGCGACCCCACTGAGCCCCGTCCGGGCCAGCAACACGACCCTTTCGCGCCAGGGCAACTCCTCACCGCCACTCTCCCAGTCACCGACGAAGTCTACGTCGAGGGCGAGTCGGCCCTGGAGGATGACGCCGACTCGGCGGCCACAGCTCTGGTCACCGGGTCCCCCGCCATGGCATCAGTCGCCGAATCCACCGCCACAGCGTCGGTCGCCGGCTCCATCACGGCGGCGTCAGTCGACGACTCCATCTCTCCAGTCTCTCACCCGAGCGACTTCGAGAACAACTCCGTTCTCCCTCTCTTCGGCAGCGACTCCGAATCAGACTCCGTCGACGTCGCGCTTTACCAATACCCAACCGCTGTCTTCATGGCGGGAGGTGAGGAAGTGCCGCCGAACGACCCTTTCTCCACGCCCCTCCCAGCAACCACCAACGCGACCGAGATCGAGGCGCACCGGACGGCGCTCGAGGAGCAGAGGAAGAAGGAGCTCGCAGAGCGGCAAAAATTTCGCCTCGAGCAAGATGAGGTGAGAGCTGTGTCTCACAACCGTCAACAGCGCAATCGCCTGCGCCTGGAGCGCGCCCGCGCGCGGGACTTCCACAACGCCCGCCTCAACTTCGACGACCCGGATGGGGAAGTCCGGGTCGCCCGAGTCCAGAACCCCGACATTTCGGAATCAAGCCGAGCCGCCGCTGGCAGAGGAGCGCCACCACCACCACCCCCACCGCCACCTGAAGCTCCCCGAGCGGAGGTCGATGCCAATGGCCTGCCCCTACATTCATCTCCGGCCGACAACGTCGCGGCCGCTCAAGCCGTCCTTGCCAAACTCCCAGAAACTGGAGACGGCGCGATCCTCGTCCAGCACGCCAAGGCCCTCGTCGCCAAGGCTCTAGAGCAGCAGCATGCCGCTGCCGACTCACAAGGGCGACTCTACTCGCGCTCTTCCTCCAGCCGCGCCGCTTCATCAGCAGCGGCGAATCGCGCGGTCGCCAATGTCAACAACTGCCCTCCACCAGCACCGCGCGCAGCCCACTCGACCAACCACCGAATCGAGCCGCGCCCCGAGCGAGTAATGGTCGCGGCCAACGGGCAGCCCATCGACGCGCGCACCCATATCCTCAATGACCAGGAGTGGAGAGCGCGCAACCGCACGAATGACCGATACGCCGACGAACTCCCGCGCCAAAGCGCATTCAATCGAGTCGGCCCGGCGTGCTTCGGCCCCATGATCAGAGGCGAGTCCTACCCCGTAGGGTTCAAGGGGCCTCGTGACATCGAAAAGTACGACACCCACATCGACCCCACGGTCTGGATCGATTCGTACACCATGGCCATGGGCATCCAGGGCCATTCCGAGCTACTCGCCGCCCGTTACCTGCCCCTCATGATGGATGGCGTAAACCGTCACTGGTTCAACAACCTCCCTCCCAACAGCATCGATTCCTGGGAGGAAGCCCGCGCCGCGTTCATCCAGCACTTCGCCAGCGCGTACACCCGCGCAACCACCATAGAGGACCTGGATCGCTGCATTCAGGGCCCACGCGAGTCGACTCGCCGGTGGGTGCAACGGTGGCAAGACATGTGGACGACCTCCAGCGGCATCAGCACGGACACGGCAATCTACTGCTTCCGGTGGTGATGTCGGTACCAGCCGCTCAACGCCAAGCTCCGCCGCGTCAGCAGAGACAACATCTCCATCGCCGAGCTCTTCGACATCGCCCTGCGCTACGTCGACGAGGATCCTGCAGTCGACTCGGACGACGAGTATGGGCAGCGGCGCAATCGTCGCGCCGCTCAGCCCGACAGTCGCCGCGGCGACTACCGGTTCAGCGGCCGGCCAAGCCACGGCAAGCGCCGCGCAGACGACGGACACACCGAGCTCGTCGCCAACGCCGATTATGAGCAGCGCGACCCGAAGTCCTTCCGTTGCGACAACCGCGCGCCACTGGGGGATCGGCCTCCACCCAAACGGTTCGACGCGCGCAGCCTGCTGAACGCTCCATGCATCTACCACAGCAAGGAGGGCAAGCCCTCAACACACACGACGGGAAACTGCTACTCCCTGAAGCAGATAGAGAAAGCTCGCCGCGCCAAGGAAGCCGACGGCACCAACCAGCACAAGGACCGCTCCAAGGACCAAGACTAGCATGAGGAAGATGGTTTCGGCCGCAGCGCCGGCTCGCTCCATACCTTCACCGGGGTCGGCGACCGACGGGACAGGAAGGTCCTCACAAGGGCGGTGGCTGTCCACGCAGTCATCCTCGACGACATCCCCCGCTGGCTCAACTGGTCCGAGCAGAGCATCATGTGGAGCCGCGAAGATCACGCCCCACGCATCGAGTACCCCGGTCGGGTGGCGCTAGTCGTCCGGCCCAAGGTGGCCGACTACTGGCTGCCAAAGACATTGATGGACGGAGGGAGTTCCATTAACATCCTGTACTACGAGACCTTCCAGCGGCTCGGCCTGCCAGACTCCCGCCTCGAGAACACAAAGGTGACGTTCCACGGCATCGTCCCGGGGCGGAAGGCCTTCCCGATCGGCAAGGTCACGCTACCGGTCACATTCGGCACACCGGTGAACTACCGGACCGAGCGAATAACGTTTGAAGTGGTCAACTTCCGAAGCCCGTACCACTGCGTCCTTGGTCGCCAAGCGTTCGCCAGATTCATGGCGGCACCCCACTACGCCTACAACATGATGAAGATGCCCCGGCCCCGCGGCGTCATCACCGTCCACGACGACCCAGAGATGGCATTGGAGTGTGAAGACAACGGCGCCAAGCTCGCCGACACCGTCATCGCCGAGGAACACGACCACAACGCCGAGCTCGCCAAGTACCCAGTCGACCGCAACGACCCCGCCATCCTTGAGAAGCCAACGGAGCTCGACTCGCCCGCCGCTACCTTCAAGCCTACAACCGACACTCGCCAAGTAGATCTTGTAGAGAACGATTCGAGTAGGCAAGTTACCATTGGGACGGGCCTGTCCGCCCAATAGGAAAGCGCGCTCATCAAGTTCCTCCGTGAGAATCGAGATATCTTTGCATGGAAACCATCTGACATGCCGGGTGTCCCGAGAGAACTTGCTGAGCACAAATTACATGTTGACCCCACCGCTCGCCCCGTTAGGCAGGCGATGCGACCCGTGGGCGAAGAGCGTCGGCGCGCAATCGCCGAAGAAGTGAACCGGATCCTCGCCGCCGGCTTCATCATAGAGATAAGGCACCCGAAATGGCTGGCAAATCCAGTCCTAGTGCTGAAGAAGAACAAGACTTGGCGCATGTGTATCGACTACACTAGCCTTAACCGCGCCTGCCCCAAGGACCCTTTCGTCCTACCGCGAATCGACCAGATCATCGACGCGGTCGCAGGGTCGGAGTCGCTATGCTTCCTCGACGCCTACTCCGGTTACAATCAAATAAAGATGGCCAAAGAAGACCAGGAGAAGACGGCGTTCATCACGCCACTCGGCGCCTACTGTTACACGTCGATGACCTTCGGCCTCAGAAACGCTGGAGCGACCTACCAGCGATGCATGAATAACTGCCTGGAGAGCCAAATCGGTCGCAACGTACATGTCTACATAGACGATGTGGTAGTCAAGTCGACTCGACAAGATGATCTAGTCGCCGACCTCGCCGAGACATTCACCAATCTGCGGCGCTACCAGATAAAACTCAACCCCCTGAAGTGCACCTTCGGGGTTCCATCCGGACAACTCCTCGGTTATGTCGTGTCCAAGCGCGGCATCAAGCCCAACCCGGAAAAAACTCTGGCAGTCATGCGCACCAAGCAACCAACCTGCCTGGTCGACGCACAGAAACTCGTCGGGCGAGTCGCGGCCCTCAGTCGCTTCATACCCCGACTCGGTGACAAGGCCACTCTGCTCTATCGCCTCCTGAAGAAATCAGAGTCGTTCGAATGGACGGACGAAGCACAGATAGCCCTGGAAGAACTCCAGCACGCCCTGCGGAACGCTCCTGTCCTTGCGGCCCCGCTCCCAAACGAAACAATGCTACTGTATGTCGCCGCGTCCAACCGCGCGATCAGTGCAGTAATGGTCGTCAAGCGCCAGGAGGAAGGGAAAGACCAGCTAACACAACGCCCGGTCTACTACATCAGCGAGGCCCTCATCGAGTCGACGCAGCGCTACCCGCACTACCAAAAACTGGTATACGCAGTGCTCAGGGCTCAACGGCGGCTGGACCCTTACTTCCACGAGCATCCCATCAAGGTGGTCGCCTCAACGCCACTCGCTGACATCATCCGCAACCACGACGCAACCGGTCGGATCGCCAAATGGGCGGTCCAACTCGGCGTCCACAACATCACGTACGAGTCGCGCCACGCCATTAAATCCCAGGCGCTTGCCGACTTCCTTGCCGATTGGGAGGAGGCCCAGCAGCCAAACTCTCCCGCAGACCTCAAGCACTGGACACTGCACTTCGACGACTCCAAAAACCTCGAAGGAGCAGGAGCGGGAGTCGTCCTCACTTCGCCCAAAGGCGACACCGTGAGGTACGTCCTGCAACTCCGATTCGAGCCCTACACCAACAACATGGCCGAGTACGAAGCGCTCCTCCACGGCATGCGCGTCGCAAAGGAGATGGGCGCAACACGGCTACGCTGCCTCGGCGACTCCGACCTCGTCGCCAGCCAGACATCCGGCACCTGCGACGCCACCGACGCCAACATGATCGCCTACAAGCGCGCGGTCGACCAGGCCGGCGCCAGCTTCGCCGGTCACGTCGTCGAGTGGGTCGACAGACGCAAGAACGAAGAAGCGGACGCACTGGCGAGGCTTGGCTCCAAGCGACTCCCGCCACCGCCCGGCGTCTTCCTCGACATCCTCAACCACCCGTCGGTGCGCGCGCCGCGGGAGATCGACATCGCCGAACGAACCGCACCCGACTCTACCTTAGTCGCACTCGCCTCGGACACCGACGATTGGACGGCACCATATCTAGGTTACCTCCAGCGCCAAGCACTGCCAGCGGATGAAACGGAAGCACGCGCACTCGTACGCCGTTGCAAGTCCTTCACCATCATCAACAATGAGCTCTACAAACGCAGTGTCTCCGGAGTGTTCCAGCGATGCGTCACCGCTGATGAAGGACGCAAAATCCTGCGCGATATCCACGCAGGCGACTGCGACCACCACGCAGGAGCACGCTCGATTGTCGCAAAAGCCTTCCGGCACGGCTTCTACTGGCCAACAACCCTCGAAGACGCAGTCGACCTCGTCCGCGCATGCGTGATGTCTACTCACGCTTCTTTTCCTGTAGACAGTGTTGGGCCTCCAAGAGCAGAGGTTTGTAGAACAGCAGCAAGTTTTCCCTTAAGTGGATCACCCAAGGTTTATCGAACTCAGGGAGGAAGAGGTCAAAGATATCCCTCTCAAGCAACCCTGCAATCACGATACAAGAAGTCTCTTGTGTCCCGAACACACCTAATACACTTTTCAGATGTATAGGTGCACTAGTTTGGCGAAGAGATAGTGAAATACAAGTGGTATGAATGAATATGAGCAGTAGTAACGGCGCTTGAAAATAGCTTGCCGACGTGCGCTTGCTTGGTAGTAATATTGCAGGAAGTAAAGATGCAATGAAACAAGTAAATAAGCGATGATTGCGGTATTTGGAAACAAGGCCTAGGGATCATACTTTCACTAGTGGACACTCTCAACATTGATCACATAACTGAATAAACAAATACTACTTTCTCTACACTCTCTTGTTGGATGACAAACACCATTCATTGTGTAGGGCTACAAGAGCACCTCAATGCCGGAGTTAACAAGCTCCACAACATTCGATGTTCATATTTAAATAACCTTAGAGTGCATAATAGATCATTGCAATTTAGACCGAGAACTAATATAGCGCACACACTATCACCATTACACTATGAAAGGGGGAATAGATCACATCAATACTATCATACTAATAGTTAACTTCATAATCTACAAGAGATTACAATCATAACCTACGCCAAGTACTACATGATGCACACACTGTCACCATTACATCATTAAGGAGGAACAGACTACTTTAATAACATCACTAGAGTAGCACATAGATGATATTCAACTAGATCACAAAGCTCATGATCACATAAAGATCACATGGGAGAGAGAGATGAACCACATAGCTACCGGTACAACCCTTAGCCTCGAGGGAGAACTACTCCCTCCTCATCATGGGAGACAGCAGCGACGATGAAGATGGCGGTGGTGTCGATGGAGAAGCCTTCCGGGGGCACTTCCCCGTCCCGGCAGCCGTGCCGAACGGAGACTTCGTCCCCGCATCTTGGCTTCGCGATGTCGGCGGATCTGGAAGTTTTCTCGTACTGTGGCTTACTCCTCTAGGGTTTTCGTGACGGAGTCCTTAAGTAGGCGGAAGGGCAGCCTCGGAGGGGCCCTGGTGGGGCCACACACTAGGGGGGCGCGCCCCACCCCTTGGCTGCGCCGCCCTGGCGTGTGGGCCCCCCTGCTCCCCTCTGGTCTCTCTCCGGTGTTCTGGAAGCTTCGTGGAATTATAAGATACTGGGCGTTGATTTCGTCCAATTCCGAGAATATTTCCTTACTAGGATTTCTGAAACCAAAAACAGCAGAAAATAGGAACTGGCCCTTCGGCATCTCGTCAATAGGTTAGTTCCGGAAAACGCATCAAAACGATATAAAGTGTGAACAAAACATGTAGGTATTGTCATAAAACTAGCATGGAACATAAGAAATTATAGATACGTTTGAGACGTATCAAGCATCCCCAAGCTTAGTTCCTGCTCGCCCTCGAGTAGGTAAACGATAACAATGATAATTTCTTAAGTGACATGCTACCAACATGATCTTGATCAATACTATTGTAAAACATATGAGATGAATGAACTGATTCAAAGCAATGGTAAAGACAATGAGTAAACAACTGAACCATATAACAAAGACTTTTAATGAATAGTACTTTCAAGACAAGCATCAATAAGTCTTGCATAAGAGTTAACTCATAAAGCAATAGATTCAAAGTAGAAGGCATTGAAGCAACACAAAGGATGATTAAGTTTCAAGCAATCGCTTCGACTTGTAACATGTATATCTCATGGATAGTTGTCAACATAAAGCAATATAACAAGTGCAATAGGTAAACATGTAAGAATCAATGCACACAGTTGACACAAGTGTTTGCTTCTAAGATAGAAGGAAGTAGGTAAACTGACTCAACATAAAGTAAAAGAAAGGCCCTTCGCAGAGGGAAGAAGGGATTAAATCATGTGCTAGAGCTTTTTAAGTTTTGAAACCATATAGAGAGTATAAAAGTAAAGTTTTGAGAGGTGTTTGTTGTTGTCAACGAATGGTAGTGGGCACTCTAACTACCTTATCAACCAGACTTTCAAGAGCGGCTCCCATGAAGGACGTTATCTCTACCAAGCAAGGTAGATCATCCCTCTTCTCTTTTGTTTACACATGTATTTTAGTTTCATTATTGATGACACTCCTCCCAACCTTTTGCTTACACAAGCCATGGCTAACCGAATCCTCGGGTGCCTTCCAACATTCACATACCATGGAGGAGTGTCTATTTGCAAAATTAAGTTGCTTACCGATAGATCGTGGCGAAGCATGTGAAGAGAATTATTAATGCAAGTTAATTAATTGGGGCTGGGCACCCCATTGCCGACTCTTTTTGCAAAATTATTGGATAAGCGAATATGCCACTAGTCCATTGGTGAAAGTCTGTCCGAAGTAAATGACAAGATCGAAAGATAAACACCACATACTTCCTCATGAGCTATAAAACATTGACACAAATAAGAGATAATAGCTTTTGAATTGTTTAAAGGTAGCAGATGAAGTATTTTCTTGGAATGGCAGAGAAATACCATGTAGTAGGTAGGTATGGTGGACACAAATGGCATAGTTTTTGGCTCAAGGATTTGGATGCACGAGAAGAATTCCTCTCAATACAAGGCTAGGCTAGCAAGGTTGTTTGAAGCAAACTCAAGTATAAATGGTGCAGCAAGACTCACATATGAACATATTGTAAGCATTATAAGACTTTACATCGTCTTCCTTGTTGTTCAAACACCTTAACCAGAAAATATCTAGACTATAGAGAAACTAATCATGCAAACCAAATTTTAACAAGCTCTATGTAGTTCTTCATTAATTGGTGCAAATTACATGATGCAAGAGCTTAAACATGATCTATATGAGCAACACAATTGCCAAGTATCAAATTATTCAAGACATTATACCAATTACCACATGAAGCATTTTCTGTTTCCATCCAAATAGCAATTAACGAAGCGGTTTTGAACTCCGCCATGAACATTAAAGATAGAACTAAGAACATCAGTGTTCATATGAAAAAGCGGAGCGTGTCTCTCTCCAACACAAGCATGAATTTATTCAGAGAATAAAAATAACAAAACGAAAATAAAAGCACACAGACGCTCCAAGTAAAGTACATAAGATGTGACCGAATAAAAATATAGTTTCAAGAGAAGAAACCTGATAAATTGTTGATGAAGAAGGGGATGCCTTGGGCATCCCCAAGCTTAGATGCTTGAGTCTTCTTGAAATATGCAGGGATGAACCACGGGTGCATCCCCAAGCTTAGACTTTTCACTCTTCTTGAGCATAGTATATCATCCTCCTCTCTTCACTACAAGAAAAGTTTCCATGGCCGACGAAGTTGAAGTCGCGTCGTGGTTGCTGGTGTACCATGTCCGACGATTTTTGGTCTCTCCGTTGTGCATGTCAAAACATTTTTTTTCTCGTTTTTTAGGCCACCTAGCCCGACGAAAACGGCCAAAACGTCGCGTATGGTGTCCCGGGACGTGGTGCATCTCGAACGGGTTCGCCGGCCGAGTCAACGCAAATCCGCACCGCCGAGGGATGTAGGGCCCAGATGGCAGCCTCTCTGGCATTGCTTTTTTTCTCGATCGCGCCATCTCGTTCAACGCTCTCCGATCGAGCCGTTTACGATGCAGGATCATGGGTCCCGCATGTCATCCTCTATGAACCAAAATTCTTTCTATTCTTGGGTTTTTTTTGACCCCCTGATTTCTGGCTACTTCCTTTTTCTTTTGATCCCTTGCCGCCTTGCAAACGTTGAGACCGCTGCTGCTAAATGGGACCCGCATGTCATCCTCTATGTACAATCAAGTTTCTTTTCTTGAATTATTTTTGGATCCTGATATTTGGTCACTTGCCTTTTTCTTTCGATCTCATGCCACGTTTGAAACGTTGAGGAACCTGCAGGCTCATGGGACCCGCATGTCATCCTCTGTGTACTATAAGAGTTCATTTTCTTGGTTATTTTCACCCTCT
>NC_061510.1:367433456-367508534 GCF_022539505.1 Lolium rigidum
CTGTAGGGTTGTGGCGGATGACTTGGGTACTGCGCTGCTGAAGTGATGATGCTACTCGATGTTTAGTTAGGCCCTTCGAGGCTATTATGTAATTATCGGTCATGTGACCATGTTGTAATTTTTCTTATTCCGCTTTGTAATTGGATGGTGTAATTCGATATCAGTTCGGTTATGTGTTCACGGCGCACTGATCATGGGATCGTGAACTGTATACATAACAGGGAATTTCGGACAGCTAGTCCGGGGTCCCCACAATGCAAGAACATAAACAACATATATGATAGATTGATAATCAACTTGACATAGTATTCAATATTCATCGGATCCCAACAAACACAACATGTAGGGTTACAAAGAAACGATCTTGATCATGATAGGCAGCTCACAAGATCGAGCATGATAGCACAATTAGGAGAAGACGACCATCTAGCTACTGCTATGGACCCATGGTCCAGGGGTGAACTACTCACACATCAATCCGGAGGCGATCATGGCGATGAAGAGTCCTCCGGGAGATGATTCCCCTCTCCGGCAGGGTGCCGGAGGCGATCTCCTCGAATCCCCCGAGATGGGATTGGCGGCGGTTGCGTCTCCGGAAGGTTTTCCGTATCGTGGCTCTCGGCATCGGGGGTTTCGCGACGGAGGCTTTAAGTAGGCGGAAGGGTAGGTCGTGGGGCGTCACGAGGTGGCCACACAACAGGGCCGCGCGGCCGGGGCCGGGCCGCGCCGCCCTAGCGTGTTGTCGCCTCGTGGCCCCACTTCGTTTCCTCTTCGGACTTCTGGAAGCTTCGTGGAAAAATAGGCCCCTGGGCGTTGATTTCGTCCAATTCCGAGAATATTTCCTTACTAGGATTTCTGAAATCAAAAACAGCAGAAAACAGCAACTGGCTCTTCGGCATCTCGTCAATAGGTTAGTGCCGGAAAATGCATAATAACGACATATAATGTGTATAAAACATGTGAGTATCATCATAAAAGTAGCATGGTGACATAGGCATCCCCAATGGGCCTGCCAAAGATGGTACCCGGGGTTTACTGAAGGCCCAGGACTCGAAGAATAAGAAGACTCGGAAGCCCATTTATTGGTTAGGAAAGATAGTTTGTATTAGGAAAGATAGAGATTTGTAATCTTACGAGTTGGATACGAAATCCTCCCGGACTCTGTAACCTCTGTATCACGAAACCCTCGGCTCCGCCTCCTATATAAGGGGGAGTCGAGGGACAAAGAAAGTATCGAATCTACCGTCAACAGAACCCTACTTTTCATAATCGTCGAGTACTTTTCGCCTAAACCTTCGAGATCTACTTGCCCTCTACTTCTAGCAAAACCCTAGTCTACAATCTGTAGGCATTGACAAGTTAATCCCTTGTCAATTGGCGCCGTCTGTGGGAATTAGAGGCTGCAAGGATCTGATCTCGATGGCACGTTCAAGATCTTCGACTTCGTCGACTGCAAGCAACGCGATGGATCGAGGTAACAAGGAAAAAACTGATCTATTCAATTTTATTCCTCACCCGCCCTCCCGTATGGATGCATGTGCCTATCTGGAGGAGCCCATCATCATGACGTTCGGAAAATTTCGATTTGGCGTCACCAAGGAAGGATCCTACCGTCTCGAAGTTCCAATCTCGCCGGAATTTTCAGCGGTCGATTCTAACTTTTCGTCGAGTGATGAGGAGTTTTCGTCGACACGATTCATCGACAGCAAGGCCAGCGGAAAGCTCGCCAAGATCTTCAGCAACACATCCTTCGAGTCGTCTGCGGACTCCTTTATAAGCAGCGACTCCGACAGCGTCGACAGCTTCAACTTCATCGACAGATCTGTTGCCATCGGAAAGGTCTTCACCACTCTATATGATGGTGTCACCAATCCTGAAAAAAATCAATGCACAAAATATCATCAGATTTATGCGATAGGAGAGGCAAGCCGATCAGAGCCAGAAACATCGGAGGCTTTCGACGATTTGGGAAATCCATACGTCGATCCCGCTGATCTCACAAGAGGCCTAGGCACCAAATATATCGGGGATCCTCCTCGCAACAAAGTCCAACTCCCGCAAGCAGCATGGGATAGAGCTGCGAAAGCCATGGATGGTTCAGAACCTATGACCACCACTGCTACTGCGCAAGAACTCCAAGCATATCAATATAGACTTGCTCGGGTGAATAGAGAGTTGGTAAAACGGACAGCTGACCTGGACAAGAGAAGAGAGGCAGCATCCGCGTCAAGCAGGCGTCGAGCAGAACTCAGCCGACAATCAGGAAATACGGGAGATAGTCACAGAGAAGCTCGAAGGAGAGCAATGTCTCGGCTACAAAACATACCCGAAGCAGAAAGAGGAAATATAATTCAAAATCTCGACATGTCCTTTATGTCGATCGACGATAGAGGAAATATAATCCCAAAAACGCCAGAAGCAGGTTACATGGCAACACAAGCTTACATCCTAGCATCTAGACCACCTGCTGGAGACCCGAGAGAACCATTGTTCAATATGGCAATGGCTGGAGTAGGGATAATGGGAACAGCGTTTGCAACAACGCCTCCCGAAGAAAATCCCAGGCAAAATAGTCCACGACACAACACAGCAGTTCAGGACCCACCAAGAACAAGTGGTGCAAGAGACACAGCAGTCCAAACAAGGGTGGACAGAGCGCGACAAGAAAGAAGGGAGCGTCAGCACTCACCAGAGCTTGCCGACGAAGATATGTGTGGGCTCCCGTGCTTTACGAGAAGAGTCCGAAAAACTCGAGTCCCAAAAGGATTCAAGTTACCCGAGCATTTCAAGAAGTTCGACGGCCTGCAAGATCCCGAAGATTGGCTCGTGGATTATCTCGAGATGGTGAAGCTGGTAGGAGGAACCAGAGCAACAGCTATGCAAAGTATCCAAGTCCACCTGAGCGGTGCCGCGAGATCTTGGATAAAGAAACTCCCCTTAAATTCCATCGACAGCTGGGAAAACTTTGAGGACGTCTTCGTGAAAAACTTTCGATCCACCTGCAAGAAACCTGCGTCATTGGAAGAGCTGAGGGCATGCCGACAGAAACATGACGAGTCGATGAGAAAGTATATACAGAGGTGGAACATTATTAAAAACTCGGCAGAGGATATATCTGACGAGAGAGCCATAGATGCGTTCGTAGCAGGAATCCGACGAGCAGATTTCGTCGAGGACTTAGGGAGAACTAATCCCAAGTCAATCTCAGCACTCATGGAGATAGCTAACAAGTGGGCAGATGGAGAAGATGCAATATACAACAAGCGACACAGGTCGCCAGAGGAAGATCGCGGTCGAAATTTTCAAAATAGAAGGCGATTTTCTCGCCAGTTCTACAACAACGATGCTCCCGGCCATATATCAGCTGGTTTTCGAGGAAATTCCGGAGGAAGCAATCGAGATGACTACCAAAGGAGCAATGAGCAGCAAGGTGACAATAGAGGTGACTCTCGTGGTCAAAGGCAAAATAGTGGACCAAGGTTTCAAAGACCCTATGTGTCTCCCGAGGAAATGATGAACGGACCGTGCCAGATGCACTTTTATCTCGACAGCAACGGTAGGAGGCAGTCAGGACATCTCCAGAAAGATTGCCGCAATTTCCAAGCAATGATGCGAGCCGCAGGAATTGCAAACAACCAAGCCATGAACAGAAATCCTCAGGGACCAAGGAGTGAGATCCACCTCCCACCTCCTCCCGCAATTACTGAAGAAAATCGGCATCAGCTCAGAATAGCGGCAGCACCACAACCACCTCCATATGTTGATCCCAATTCCAACGGTGAAATTATGATGATTCAGAAAGCTAGGCCGTCCAACAGGGCGCAGAAAGTAATTTCTCGACAAGTGTTCATGGCAGAGAAGATGCCTCCACCAACAGTCGAGTACTTAAATTGGTCAGAGCAAGACATTGGCTTCACAATCGCGGATCATCCGCAGCAAGTTCCTCGACCAGGACAATCGGCACTTATTCTACCCGCAGTAATCGCTGGTTTTGACGTATCGAGAGTTTTCATAGATGGCGGCAGTAGTCTAAACCTCATGTACGCAGACACATTGAGGAAGATGAACATATCCCTAGCAAACTTGAAACCAACTGACACGCGATTCCATGGGATCACACCAGAGAAGCCAAGTTACCCATTGGGCAAAATCAACCTCGACGTTCAGTTCGGAACCCGCGAAAACTACAGGATAGAGAACTTGGAGTTCGAAGTTGTGGATTTCCCGTCGCAATATCACGCTTTGTTGGGACGACCAGCATATGCCAGGTTCATGGCAGTACCACATTATACATATCTGTTGTGGAGGTTGCCTGGGCCCAAGGGACCTATAACAATCAAAGGAAGCTTCGCGTTAGCTGATAAATGCGACAAGGATTTTCACCGAATGTCAGAAACTTTCGGGATGCAAGCAGAGTATACGGCGCCAAGGTTCACTGACTATGATGTGTTGCCAGAAGTAGGGAGATCTAAGGAGCCAACTTTCAACACAGCTAAGGATTCAAAAGAGGTACAGATCCACCCGACAGATCCAAAGAAAACGACGTCCATTGCCGCAGACATGGATGTCGCATAGGAAAGCGCGCTCGTCGAGTTCCTCCGTGAGCACTGGAAAATCTTCGCATGGTGTCCAGCTGACATGCCAGGAGTACCCAGGGAACTCGCCGAGCACCACCTCAATCTAGATCCTCTCGCAAGACCAATAAAGCAACCTTTGCGGCGTTTCTCGGAGGCTAGCCGCAAAGCCATGTTATCTGAAATAGATCGACTCAAAGACGCGGGATTCATCAGAGAAATATCTACCGAAGCCACGTGGGTAGCTAACCCAGTGATGGTGCCGAAAAAACACACAACAGTCCTTCGCATGTGCGTCGACTTTACGTGTCTCAATAAACATTGTCCCAAGGATCACTTTCCCCTCCCAAGGATCGATCAAATCATCGACTCCACGGCAGGATGCGAACGTCTTTCCTTCCTGGACGCATACTCTGGTTATAACCAGATAAGGTTAAAAGAAGAAGATGAAGCCAAGACAGCGTTCATCACACCTTACGGCGTGTTTTGCTACAAAACAATGCCCTTTGGTCTGAAAAACGCGGGAGCAACATATCAGCGGATGATGCAGAAGTGCCTAGCAACACAGATTGGAAAAAACGTACAAGTCTACATTGACGATGTCGTAATAACATCAAAGAAAGGGTCGACTTTGATTGAAGACTTGAAAGAAACCTTCGACAACCTCGACAAGTTCTGCATCAAGCTGAACCCGACAAAGTGCTCTTTTGGAGTTCCTGCAGGAGAACTTCTCGGGTTCTTAGTATCAGCAAGGGGGATTGAAGCTAATCCCGAAAAAATACAGGCCATCGTCACTATGAGAAAACCAACAAAGCTAAAGGAAATACAACAGTTAACGGGGCGAGTCGCAGCTTTAAGCAGATTCGTCGCCAGGCTAGGAGAAAAGGCACTGCCGTTCTATGCATTGATCAAGCAAGGGGAAAAATTCCAATGGAACGAAGAGGCAGATAGAGCCTTTGAGAACCTCAAGCGAGCAATTTCGACACCACCAATATTGGTGGCACCTAAAGACAAAGAACCTCTCCTCTTGTACATTGCAGCCACACCTCAGGTGGTCAGCACGGTCCTAGTAGTCGAGAGAGAAGAAGAAGGCAAGCTCCATGGAGTTCAGAGGCCAGTATATTTCATCAGCGAATCTTGTCGCCTTCAAAACAGAGGTACCCGCAATATCAGAAACTAGCATATGGAGTATTCACGACAGCAAGAAAACTGCGACACTATTTTTCGGCGCACCCGATAATAGTGGTCAATGAAGCTCCTTTGTCCAATATATTGAACAACCCAGAAGCTACGGGTCGTGTCTCCCTTTGGGGAATAGAACTTTCCCCTCGGGACATCACGTATGAAAAAAGAAAAGCAATAAAATCGCAGGTCTTACCAGATTTCATTGCAGAGTGGATGGAGCTACAAAACACAGGACCCCCAGACTTATCAAGAACTTGGACTATGAACTTTGACGGGTCCAAAAGGCTAGAAGGTGCTGGAGCAGGCGTGATATTGGTGTCACCCGAAGGCGACAAGTTGAAATATGTTTTGCGGATGACGTTCCCAAACGCGTCTAACAATGAAGCAGAATATGAAGCCCTCATACACGGGATGAAGATGGCGAAAGCTTGCGGAGCAACACGATTGAAAATTTTCGGCGACTCACAATTGGTGGCACAGCAAGTCATGAACCAATGCGACGCAGTCAACGAAAGTATGATAGCATACAAAGAGGTGTACAATGAGCTGGAAAAACTATTTGATGGTTGTGAGGTAAACCACATCAGCAGGTTGAGCAACGACGAAGCCGACGTTCTTGCAAACATCGGGTCGCAATGCCTCGCAATCCCTCCAGGCGTGTTCTGGGAAGAGATTAGCGAGAGATCAACAAAGCCAGCAAAAACAAAGAAGGAGAAGAAAGAGAAACCCTCGAGTATCGCCAAAGACACAGCAGAAGAAGAAGAAGAGCAAGAGCTAGTAATGATGGTGCAAATTCCATGGATGCAGGTTTACATATCATACATCTTAAGGAAAACGATACCCGACGATCCAGTTGAAGCAAGGCGAGTAATAAGGAGATCAAAAGCTTTCACTGTGGTCAAAGGGGAGTTGTACAAACGAAGTATTTCGGGCGTGCTACAGAGATGCGTCACACCCGAAGAAGGAAGAATCATCCTGAAAGATGTGCACGAAGGGATATGCGGGCATCACGCGAGCAGCAGAGCTATCGCGGCTAAAGTTTTCAGAGCAGGATTTTATTGGCTCACAGCAATCGAGGACGCAAAGGAAATAGTACGCACTTGCGACGCGTGTCAAAGGTTTGCGGCAAGACCTCACTCACCAGCAGCGGAACTTATGCCAATCCCACTATCTTGGCCCTTTGCTCAATGGGGTCTCGACATGGTGGGCAAGTTGCACAAAGCTTCGCCAGGAGGATATGAGTACTTGCTGGTGGCTGTCGACAAATTTACCAAGTGGATAGAAGCGAAGCCGATAAACTCACCAGATGCAACGTCCGCAATAAAGTTCGTGAAGGACATTGTCTTTCGCTTTGGAGTACCTCACAGCATCGTCACAGATAACGGCAGTAACTTTACATCCAAGGAGTTCAAAGCATATTGTGCAGAAGTGGGCATAAAGCTAAGTTTCGCGTCTGTCGCACATCCACAGACCAATGGTCAAGTCGAAAAAGCCAATGGCATCATCTGCAATGGCATCAAGAAGCGCCTGCTAGGACCTTTGGAAAAGGCTAGGCATACTTGGCCAGAGGAGCTACCAAGTGTTTTGTGGAGTATTCGAACAACACCAAATACAGCAACGCAGGAAACACCGTTCTTTCTGGTCCATGGAGCTGAAGCAGTCCTGCCGATAGAAATAGAGCACGATTCTCCACGAGTCGCAGAGTATGACGAAGAAACTTCGAGAAAAGCTTTGGAGGACGATGTCGACGCACTCGACGAAGCTCGCGATGAAGTCCTGTCGCGAGTCGCCAAATACCAGCAGGACTTGAAAAACTATCACAGTCGACGATTACGGCCAAGATCTTTCCAAGTTGGTGACTTGGTCTTACGACTCAATCAAAAAAGCCATGAAAAACTCGAGTCACCGTGGCTAGGACCATACATCGTCACAGAAGTGATAGAAGGAGGAGCATACAGAATCAAAGACAAGAAGACAGGGAACGACGAGCCAAATCCCTGGAACGTGGCACAGCTCAGGCGTTTTTACGCCTAGGTGTCGAAAATATAGTCCTTTTGTAAAGCCACAATGTACTGAAATGCCCACGAGTTTTCAGACGCACTCTTTTCCTTTTTCGGGGCACCGAGTGGGGCCGGGAAAGGTTTTTAATGAGGCGGGCTCGTGGTGCTGCAATATAATAAAGATAGTGGAATTATATATCTTCTTCTCGACAAGACCAAGGGTTTCCCCCTAAATGATACAATATAAACATAGTGTCGACAAACGCAAAAGAAGCATCTGGCCTTGGTAAAAATACCTCGCCAAACCAAAAAAGAGATATAGACAAAATAATGATCAACAAAAGACTCGGGGGCTTGCACCCACAAAAATAGTAGTGTCATCATTTTGCCTTGGTTTAAAAACCTCGCATTATACAAACACAGCGGATAGCCACCGAAAATACTCGGGGGCTAAACAAATATAGAAATACACTGTTTGCTTCACAATAGAATCACAATTGTGATTTACAAGGGAGAATTATCTACCAAAGGAAAATAATTAGTTTTGATTCAGTATATCGTCAAGAGTCACTCTGTTTTCTTCAGGAGCAGCGCCAAGAAAATCGGCATAATGACCATCTGCAAAAAAGTCGGCATCCATCCGAAGAAGATCTTCAATCATTTCTTCGGCTATGGGTGTAACCTTCGTGTTAATGCGATCGACACCAACTCTTCGGCGCCGCACCCTCTCGTGAACTTTCTCGACAACTTGCGCCAGATCAAGTTTTGAATGGCAAATCTGAACCATTATAAGGGCAAATCTGGCGCCAGCCACCAGTTGAGCTCTGACAAAGCGGTGGATCCTATGGGCATCCCTAAACTTCTCCATTAACTCGGGAAGAGTTTTTGGTTGAATGTTTCGAGGAAACATGGAGTTATAAACCACGGAGAGAGTCTTAGCACAAAAATCAAGATACCCGCGAACCTGCAGCGCGCGATCTTGAAATCTCACGATTTGGCGAGTCCGTTCAGGCGTGCCCCAAAAAGTCGCTCCATGTTCACGTGCAAGACGAAGAAGGACATTGGAACGAACCTCGACACGTTCATCTTCAGCAGCAGTATCCACAAAGGCACCTATTATTTTTCACAACAGAACAGTAGGCAATAAGGAGGCAAGCAGCAAAGAAAAAGAAGCACGACAAAGATAGTGAAACATACCTGCCATATCCAAGCTAGCATCTGTTAATAGCTGGAGCATAGAATCTTCTCGAGACGCAGCTGCAGCAACTTCAGCAACAGCAGAGTCCTTTTCAGCGATGGCAGCTTGTGCTTGTTGGAGTGCAATTTCCTCGGCTTCCGATGACTTACGAGCCTTTTCCATCAGTACAAGTGATTGCTTCTTAACAAACTGAAGCTGGTACCGAAGTTCATCCAATTCTTGCGGCAAGGAATCTTCGGCAGGTGCAGCATCAGCAGGAGTTCTCCTTGGGTGAGAAGAAGGCGAAATATTGGAAGGACCAGGAGCTGGCGAATAATTGTCAAAAATTAACTGGAAAAAAGAAATATTTCGACATCAATCACTGAGCAAAGATAGATTTCCATTCATCTCCATAATATATGTCTATTACAAAAGAAGGACCTTCTAAAGGCATACTGGAGCAGTTCTCGCCAAAAAACACTACGGCGACAAAGTTAAAAGAAAGGAGAAAAGCAGAGGCATTCAACTAGACCTCCGGCTTCGACGAGCTAGGAGTCGAAGATGGCTTGATCCCGATATAAGCCAGGATTTTCTTTGTGTTGGGCTTAGCTGCCTTGATCAGAGACTTCCACTTCGACTGTTCTATCTGATCAGTGTCGCCAACTTTCGCCCAATCAAGAGTTTGTTGGCTGTCCGCAACCAGAGCAACAGTATTCTCGACAGCCACCTTCATATTTTCATGACGCATCTTCAGTCCAAGGTCTTCCGATGAATTGAAAAGCTTGGCAAGAGCGAGGAAAGTCGACGGCTCCTCTTTCTTTGGGAAGAAGTAGGGAAACAACGCCGACAAACCCGCACTGGCATTGGCCACGCCTTCACGAATTTCACGTCCATGAAATTCCAGAAGAGAAAGTGCGTCAAGGAGAGGGTCTTCGACGGAATTCTCCAGCTCAAAATCTTGGTTTGTTTGGGCTGCCACACGAGACAAAGCGTTAGTTGAAAACCAAGAAACAGGAAGTACAATAAAAATAGAAGGGATTGGTGATATTACTTAGCGTACGTCGACTTTGCGTCTTCAAACGCTTGATGATCTCCTGCTCACGTATAGCCTGGGCAGTTTTCTGCTCGTCTAAGGCAGATTCAGCGTCTCTAAGCTTTTTCTGCAGTTCTTCGACACTAGCAGCCTTTGCTTTGGCATCATCAGCCTCAGCTCTAGCTTCGCTAGCGGAAAGTTCGGCTTTCTTGCGAGCCGCCTCACTACGCTCTAGTTCATGAGCAAGTGTGTTGACACGTTTATTGGCCTCTGCAAGTTTCTCTATCGGGATAAAAAAGAAGAAGGAAAAATCAAAAATCGCGACAAACAACAGGAGCACAAGCCAGGAAGAACAGCAAATATAGAGATTGTTACCTTCGGTCCTGCTGGCATACTCGCGGTACCCAATAAATTGGGACCCGATGCGGATAAGATCCTTGATCATGGGCTGTCAAAAAAGAAGAACGAAGGGGAAAACATCGGCATTCAAAAAGTAAGGGTTTACAAAAGCAAAATAGAGGAAATATAGACATCGACAAACTTACATCATCTAAGAGCTGTGATGAAGAGCTGCTCAATTGAGGAGGAGGCTCAATGATCATTTCAACCCTTGCCCTTTTTGGTGAAGGGACAAGGGGGCTTGATGGTGGAGTAGTGGTGACGACGTTTTGTTGAGGAGGTGACGTTTCATCTCCTTCAACCAGCGTGTCTGAAACAAGTACAGTACGTGACGTGCTTGTCCGAGGAGCCACGTCAGTAACTGGTATTTCTTCTTCCTCATCACTATTGAACAAAAAATCGACAATGTAAAAAGCAAGACAAGATAAATATTTCGAGTACAAAAAAAAAGGGGGAGAGATAAAGTCGACTTACGAGCTGATGAGGGATTCAACATAAGGATCATAAGCTGCCTTCGGACGAGAAGGAACAACTTCTTCAGCCTTAGAAGTGCCAGAATCCTCGGCATTTTTCCTTTTCCTATTGATCTTTGGAGAAACAGCAGGAGGAAGGGATTGTGTCGATTCACTGGCTTCAGACTCGGCTTCTTTTTCATGAGAAGCCGCAGATTTGTGAGAACCCGCGACTTCACTTTCAGGAACAGAAGAGCCTTGAGTATCTTCGGCAACGATGGCCATTTCTTCGACTTCTCCACCCTCAGGAAGAGGAGGAAGGGAAGTCATACTAGGATGATTCTGTTAAAATAATAATAACAAAAGGAAAAATGCAGAGATGACAATACAATGAGGTGAAGAGAAAGTGCGGATCAGGATAAAAAACTCGGGAAGACAAAGTACCTTGGGGAGTGGATTGGTAGAGCTGTAAGGTTCCACGCGACTTGAGGAAGGAATTGGGTCTTTGCCCAGACGAGAAAGTCTTCGAAGCAACTTCTCGAAGTCTTTGGTGGAAAGATCACCGGAGATTCTGTTGGCGTCATTTATACCAGAGTACGTCCAAAGGGGATTTTTGCGAGCCTGAAGAGGCTGCACTCTAATCTTAAGGAAGTAGGCAGTGATTTGAACACCAGACAGCTCCTTGCCTCGAGTGTTCGAAGGCCGACGAATACGAGACATGAGTGCCTCTGTCGCCTTTTCTCTTCCTCGAAGCCTCGGCATCCCACGAACGGCGACGCTGAATTTTGGCATTCCCGTCGAAGGGAATTATGTTATGCTCAACGGAGTTGGCGCTTTCTTCATGAATGTAAAGCCACCTCTTGCGCCATCCTTGGACGAGAATCGAGGAAACTTGACGTCGAAATAGTCGACATCAGTACGAACACAGATAACAACGCCACCTATGTTATAAGTGACGTTGTGGGAGCCATTGCGGCGGATGCAGAAAATGCGTTTCCAAAGAGCCCAATTGGGAGCAACTCCAAGGAAGCATTCGCAAAGGGTGATAAAAATAGAAATATGAAGGATGGAATTAGGGGTCAGATGGTGCAGCTGAATCCCGTAAACGAAAAGAAGTCCGCGGAGGAAATCATGGATTGGAGGCGAAAGGCCGCGGATCAGATGATCAACAAAACTAACCCGGTACTCCATTGGAGGATTGGGGTAGCTTTCTTCGCTAGGAAAGCGGATGGCGTCCTCCTTCTTCATAAGGCCGAGCCTCTTCAGCATGTTGGTATCTTGGTTGGAGATTTTCGATCTCTCCCACTCAAGATCCTCGGCGGCCATCTTGGATTCAGGAGTGCTGTGGCGAGTTAGGCGCGCGCGCGGTGGCATCAACGGTAATGGGCAGAGCAATGTATGCGAGTGCGGAAACTAAGAGAGAGTTGGGCGCAGGAGAAGCTTTGCGAAGAGGAACAGATGTGCGGCGCAAGTGAGGGGATGAACGGAGGTTGAAGAAAGGTTTATATAAGAATTGGGTGAAGCAGTGTGCCGTTGGATGAGGAAATCGTGTGGTGAATCGATCTTCTAGATACAAGGGCAAAAAAGTATTTTTACTGAAGATAGGCATTACCGTACGTGCGCCAGAAAAAGCGGAGGACGTGTGTCCCCCACTTGCACGACGTGTCAACGTGGTGGGAAAGATGGACTCACATGGCAGGAAAAACTCGACCATTAGTAGAGTTGAAGGGAAATTTGACAAGGGAAAATATGTCGACAAGAAAAAGGAGAATGGCGACAGGGCAAGTTATTTGCATACTTCGGGAGCCTTTGATCAAATACAAGTTTTTGCCCAAATGCTCGGGGGCTACTTCGGAAAAATCGAAAATTTCGACTATGACAATATAGAAGTGGCGAGAGCCTATGTTCAAATGCAAGCATTTGTTCATAGCCTCGGGGGCTACTCCCATCGGGAGCGCTGGTCGCGCACCCGATAGATATAAAAGTATCAAGAAGGATTATAAATATAGCGACAAGGTGCAATAAAATGTTGAGCCTACAACCAAGCACAAGTTCTTGGCTGTAGCCTCGGGGGCTACTCCCATCGGGAACGCTGTTCGCGTGCCCGATGAAATTTGAAAAGAAAAAGAAAGAAAGATAGAAAAGCAAGAGAGTATATTTCGAGTTATACCTAACTCTACATATACTCCCATCGGGAAGACAAAATAAGTCATCAAATATGACTCAATAAAATGTGCTATTCCAAAGGCGAAAAGCACTCGACAATATATTCTCAGAACGCCAAAGTTGCGATCAATTTCTGAATGCCGCAAAATTGCGAAGGTAAGACCCCGAGATCCGTTCGCCGGGCGTGGCATCGCCAAAGACTGCGCTACGCTACTTTTATCCGTATCAACGGATACGAAGAAAAATCCTAACGGACGCGTTAGGTACCCGATAAATTTGACCGGGACTCGACGGAATGGTAAGACCTTAAGCGGCACTCGTCGAAGTTTACACCGGTATCCCGAGATCATGTCCAGGGACGTGATCTTGAAGTAGGTTTTTGCGGATTGCCACTAGAGCAGTTAACTAGTACCTGATCCGTCAGATGAACTAGCCCCAACTACCATTATCCCTGTACAAAATAGTGTTTACATATCAAAAGATTATGTGATGAGTAAAGTTGGAGATTTTCCCTGATTCTTCGATTCAAGAAAAATCTCGGGGGCTACTGACATAGGCATCCCCAATGGGCCTGCCAAAGATGGTACCCGGGGTTTCTCGAAGGCCCGAGGACTCGAAGAATAAGAAGACTCGGAAGCCCATTTATTGGTTAGGAAAGATAGTTTGTATTAGGAAAGATAGAGATTTGTAATCTTACGAGTTGGATACGAAATCCTCCCGGACTCCGTAACCTCTCGTATCACGAAACCCTCGGCTCCGCCTCCTATATAAGGGGGAGTCGAGGGACAAAGAAAGTATCGAATCTACCGTCAACAGAACCCTACTTTTCATAATCGTCGAGTACTTTTCGCCTAAACCTTCGAGATCTACTTGCCCTCTACTTCTAGCAAAACCCTAGTCTACAATCTGTAGGCATTGACAAGTTAATCCCTTGTCACATGGAACATAAGAAATTATAGATACGTTTGGGACGTATCAAGCATCCCCAAGCTTAGTTCCTACTCGCTATCATAATCTTGATCATACTATTGTAAAGCACATGAGATGAATGCAGCGATTCGAAGCAATGATGAAGATAATGAGTAAACAAATGAATCATATAACAAAGACTTTTCATGAATAATACTTTCAAGACAAGCATCAATAAGACTTGCATAACAGTTAACTCATAAGCACTAAGTTCTAAGTAAAGGCATTGAAGCAACACAAAGGAAGATATAAGTTTCAGCGGTTGCTTTCAACTTCAACATATTTATCTCATGGATAATTGTCAACACAAAGTAATATAACAAGTGCAATAGGTAAACATGTAAGAATCAATGCACACAGTTGACACAAGTGTTTGCTTCTAAGATAGAAAGAAGTAGGTAAACTGACTCAACAATAAAGTAAAAGATAGGCCCTTCGCAGAGGGAAGCATTGATTACTATTTTTGTGCTAGAGCTTTTCATTTGAAAACAAGAAACAATTTTGTCAACGGTAGTAATAAAGCATATGAGTTATGTATAAGACATCTTATAAGTTGCAAGCCTCATGCATAGTATACTAATAGTGCCCACACCTTGTCCTAATTAGCTTGGGTTAACACTAATTATCATTGCATAACATATGCTTCAACCAAGTGTCACAAAGGGGTACCTCTATGCCGCCTGTACAAGGGTCTAAGGAGAAAGTTCGCATTGGATTTCTCGCTTTTGATCATTCTTCAACTTAGACACCCATACCGGGACAACATAGACAACAGATAATGGACTCCTCTTTTAATGCTTAAGCATTCAACAACGATTAATATTCTCATAAGAGATTGAGGTTTTATGTCCAAACTGAAACTTCCACCATGATTCATGGCTTTAGTTAGCGGCCCAATGTTCTTCTCTAACAGTATGCATACTCAAACCATTTGGTTGTGAAAACCGCCCTTACTTCAGACAAGACGAACATGCATAGCAACTTGATGACGCGTAAAGCACACGCTCGTTGGGAACCCCAAGTGGAAGGTGTGATGCGTACAGCAGCAAGTTTCCCTCAGTAAGAAACCAAGGTTTATCGAACCAGTAGGAGCCAAGAAGCACGTTGAAGGTTGATGGCGGCGGGATGTAGTGCGGCGCAACACCAGGGATTCCGGCGCCAACGTGGAACCTGCAAAACACAAACCAAGTACTTTGCCCCAACGAAACAGTGAGGTTGTCACCGGCTTGCTGTAACAAAGGATTAACCGTATTGTGTGGAAGATGATTGTTTGCAAGAAAACAGTAAACAAGTATTGCAGTAGATTGTATTTCAGTATAAAAGAATGGACCGGGGTCCACAGTTCACTAGAGGTGTCTCTCCCATAAGATAAAGCATGTTGGGTGAACAAATTACAGTCGGGCAATTGACAAATAGAGAGGGCACCGCGATGCACATACATGACATGATAAATATAGTGAGATTTAATTGGGCATTACGACAAAGTACATAGACCGCCATCCAACCGCATCTATGCCTAAAAAGTCCACCTTCGAGTTATCATCCGAACCCCTTCCGGTATTAAGTTGCAAAGCAACGAGACAATTGCATTAAGTATGGTGCGTAATGTAATCAATAACTACATCCTCGGACATAGCATCAATGTTTTATCCCTAGTGGCAACGAGCACAACACAACCTTAGGGGTTTCTGTCACTCCCCGGATATCAATGCAGGCATGAACCCACTATCGAGCATAAATACTCCCTCTTGGAGTTACTAGCATCAACTTGGCCAGAGCCTCTACTAATAACGGAGAGCATGCAAGATCATAAACAACACATATGTAATAACTTGATAATTACCATAGCATAGTATTCTCTATCCATCGGATCCCGACAAACACAACATATAGAATTACAGATAGATGATCTTGATCATGTTAGGCAGCTCACAAGATCCAACAATGAAGCACAATGAGGAGAAGACAACCATCTAGCTACTGCTATGGACCCATAGTCCAGGGGTGAACTACTCACTCATCACTCCGGAGGCGACCATGGCGGTGTAGAGTCCTCCGGGAGATGAATCCCCTCTCCGGCGAGGGTGCCGGAGGCGATCTCCTGAATCCCCCGAGATGGGATTGGCGGCGGCTGCGTCTCTGGAAGGTTTTCCGTATCGTGGCTCTCGGTACTGGGGGTTTCGCGACGGAGGCTATTTGTAGGCGAAAGGGTAGGTCAAGAGGCGGCGCGAGGGGCCCACACCACAGGTCGGCGCGGCCAGGGCCTGGGCCGCGCCGCCCTATGGTGTGGCCACCTCGTGGCCCCACTTCGTCTCCTCTTCGGTCTTCTGGAAGCTTCGTGGCAAAATAGGACCCCGGGTCTTGATTTCGTCCAATTCCGAGAATATTTCGTTACTAGGATTTACGAAACCAAAAACAGCGAGAAAACAACAAGCTGGCTCTTCGGCATCTTGTTAATAGGTTAGTTCCGGAAAATGCACGAATATGACATAAAGTGTGCATAAAACATGTAGATATCATCAATAATGTGGCATGGAACATAAGAAATTATCGATACGTTGGAGACGTATCAGCATCCCCAAGCTTAGTTACTGCTCGTCCCGAGCGAGTAAAACGATAACAAAGATAATTTCTGAAGTGACATGCCATCATAATCTTGATCATACTATTTGTAAGCATATGTAATGAATGCAGCGATCAAAACAATGGTAATGTCATGAGTAAACAAGTGAATCATAAAGCAAAGACTTTTCATGAATAGTACTTCAAGACAAGCATCAATAAGTCTTGCATAAGAGTTAACTCATAAAGCAATAAATCAAAGTAAAGGTATTGAAGCAACACAAAGGAAGATTAAGTTTCAGCGGTTGCTTTCAACTTGTAACATGTATATCTCATGGATAGTTGTCAACATAGAGTAATATAACAAGTGCAATATGCAAGTATGTAGGAATCAATGCACAGTTCACACAAGTGTTTGCTTCTTGAGGTGGAGAGATATAGGTGAACTGATTCAACATAAAAGTAAAAGAATGGTCCTTCAAAGAGGAAAGCATCGATTGCTATATTTGTGCTAGAGCTTTTATTTTGAAAACATGAAACAATTTTGTCAACGGTAGTAATAAAGCATATGAGTTATGTAAATTATATCTTACAAGTTGCAAGCCTCATGCATAGTATACTAATAGTGCCCGCACCTTGTCCTAATTAGCTTGGACTACCGGATCATCACAATGCACATGTTTTAACCAAGTGTCACAATGGGGTACCTCCATGCTGCCTGTACAAGGGTCTATGGAGAAAGTTCGCATTGGATTTCTCGCTTTTGATCATTCTTCAACTTAGACACCCATACCGGGACAACATGAACAACAGATAATGGACTCCTCTTTAATGCATAAGCATGTAGCAACAATTATTATTCTCACATGAGATTGAGGATATGTGTCCAAAACTGAAACTTCCACCATGATTCATGGCTTTAGTTAGCGGCCCAATGTTCTTCTCTAACAATATGCATGCTTAACCATAAGGTGGTAGATCTCTCTTACTTCAGACAAGACGGACATGCATAGCAACTCACATGATATTCAACAAAGAGTTGATGGCGTCCCCAGAAGCATGGTTATCGCACAACAAGCAACTTAATAAGAGATAAACTGCATAAGTACATATTCAATACCACAATAGTTTTTAAGGCTATTTTGTCCCATGAGCTATATATTGCAAAGGCGAATGATGGAATTTTAAAGGTAGCACTCAAGCAATTTACTTTGGAATGGCGGAGAAATACCATGTAGTAGGTAGGTATGGTGGACACAAATGGCATAGTGGTTGGCTCAAGGATTTTGGATGCATGAGAAGTATTCTCTCTCGATACAAGGTTTAGGCTAGCAAGGTTATTTGAAACAAACACAAGGATGAACCGGTGCAGCAAAACTCACATAAAAGACATATTGTAAACATTATAAGACTCTACACCGTCTTCCTTGTTGTTCAAAACTCAATACTAGATATTATCTAGACTCTAGAGAAACCAAATATGCAAACCAAATTAGCAAGCTCTAAGTGTTTCTTCATTAATGGGTGCAAAGTATATGATGCAAGAGCTTAAACATGAGCACAACAATTGCCAAGTATCACATTATCCAAGACATTTATAGCAATTACTACATGTATCATTTTCCAATTCCAACCATACAACAATTTAACGATGAAGAAACTTCGCCTTGAACATTATGAGTAAAGCCTAAGGACATATTTGTCCATATGCAACAGCGGAGCGTGTCTCTCTCCCACAAAGTGAATGCTAGGATCCAACTTTATTCAAACAAAACGAAAAACAAAAACAAACCGACGCTCCAAGCAAAGTGCATAAGATGTGACGGAATAAAAATATAGTTTCAGGGGAGGAACACTGATGATGTTGTCGATGAAGAAGGGGATGCCTTGGGCATCCCCAAGCTTAGACGCTTGAGTCTTCTTAGAATATGCAGGGGTGAACCACCGGGGCATCCCCAAGCTTAGAGCTTTCACTCCTCTTGATCATAGTATATCATACTCCTCTCTTGATCCTTGAAAACTTCCTTCACACCAAACTTCAAGCAAACTCATTAGAGAGTTAGTGCACAATAAAAATGTACATGTTCAGAGGTGACACAATCATTCTTTACACTTCTGGACATTGCATAAAGCTACTGGACATTAATGGATCAAATAAATTCATCCAACATAGCAAAAGAGGCAATGCGAAATAAAAGGCAGAATCTGTCAAAACAGAATAGTTCGTAAAGACGAATTTTAAAATGGCACCAGACTTGCTCAAACGGAAAAACTCAAAACTAATGAAAGTTGCGTACATATCTGAGGATCACTCACGTAAATTGGCATAATTTTCTGAGTTACCTACAGAGAATTAGACCCAGATTCGTGACAGCAAAGAAATCTGTTTCTGCGCAGTAATCCAAATAAGAGACTTTGCTTGGCACAAAAACATGATAAGGAGAGGTTGCTACAGTAGTAAACAACTTCCAAGACTCAAATATAAAACAAAGTACTGTAGTAAAAACATGGGTTGTCTCCCATAAGCGCTTTTCTTTAACGCCTTTCAGCTAGGCGCAGAAAGTGTGTATCAAGTATTATCAAGAGATGAAGCATCAACATCATAATTTGCTCTAATAATAGAGTCATAAGGTAACTTCATTGTTTTTCTAGGGAAGTGTTCCATACCTTTCTTGAGAGGAAATTGATATTTAATATTACCTTCCTTCATATCAATAGTAGCACCAACGGTTCGAAGAAAAGGTCTTCCCAATATAATGGGGCAAGATGCATTGCATTCAATATCCAAGACAACAAAATCAACGGGGACAAGGTTATTGTTAACCACAATATGAACATTATCAACTCTCCCCAAAGGTTTCTTTTTAGCATTATCGGCAAGATTGACATCCAAATAACAATTCTTTAATGGTGGCAAGTCAAGCATATCATAGACTTTCTTAGGCATAACAGAAATACTTGCACCAAGATCACATAAAGCATTACAATCAAAATCATTGACCCTCATCTTAATGATGGGCTCTCAACCATCTTCTAACTTTCTAGGAATAGAAGTTTCAAGTTTTAGTTTCTCCTCTCTAGCTTTTATGAGAGCATTTGTAATATGTTTTGTAAAGGCCAAATTTATAGCACTAGCATTAGGACTTTTGGCAAGTTTTTGTAAGAACTTTATAACTTCAGAGATGTGGCAATCATCAAAATCTAAATCATTATGAGCTACAGCAATGGGATCATCATCCCCAAGGTTGGAAAAAATTTCAGCAGCTTTATCACAAGTAGTTTCAGCAGTTTTAGCAATTTCAGGCAACTTTGCGCGCTTTGCACTAGGAGTAGAAACATTGCCAACACCAATTATTTTATCATTGATAGTAGGAGGTGCAGCAACATGTGGAGCATTAGCATTACTAGTGGTGGTAATAGTCCAAACTTTAGCTACATTACTCTTTTTAGCTAGTTTTTCATTTTCTTCTCTATCCCACCTAGCACGCGAGTTCAGCCATTAATCTTATATTCTCATTAATTCTAACTTGGATGGCATTTGCTGTAGTAACAATTTTATTTTCAATATCATCGGGTTTAGCAGCCATTTTATTAATTAAAGAAGATTGTGACGCAGACATGTATGAGATTCGGTTTTCAGCATTTGCAAGTTTAGTTTGCAACCCAGAAATCTCCATATTCAGATTTTCAAGTTGATTTCCTATTTTCTTCAACAAGGTAGATTGTTCATTCAAAGTTTTAGTAAACAATTTATTTTGCTCATATTGTGATTGCATAAAGCTCTTGGTAGATCTTTCAATTTCTAACATCTTTTCCTCATTAGGTGAAACATATCTACCATAAGAATTACCATTAGCAGGATATGGCCTAGAATTTTGAGCAAACAATGAAGCTAATGGAACATTATTAGGATCAACATTAGTCCTACCATTCACAAGCATAGACATAATAGCATCAATCTTATCACTCAAGGAGGAGGTTTCTTCAACAGAATTTACCTTCTTACCTTGTGGAGCTCTTTCCGTGTGCCATTCGGAGTAATTTATCATCATATCATCAAGAAGTTTTGTAGCCGCCCCCAATGTGATGGACATAAAGGTACCTCCAGCAGCTGAATCCAATAAATTCCGCGAAGAAAAATTTAGTCCTGCATAGAAGGTTTGGATGATCATCCAAGTAGTCAGTCCATGGGTTGGGCAATTTTTAACCAGAGATTTCATTCTCTCCCAAGCTTGAGCAACATGTTCACTATCTAATTGCTTAAAATTCATTATGCTACTTCTCAAAGATATAATTTTAGCGGGAGGATAATATCTACCAATAAAAGCATCCTTGCATTTAGTCCATGAATCAATACTATTCTTAGGCAAAGATAGCAACCAATCTTTAGCTCTTCCTCTTAATGAGAAAGGAAACAATTTCAATTTAATAATATCACCATCTACATCCTTGTACTTTTGCATTTCACAAAGTTCAACAAAATTATTAAGATGGGCAGCAGCATCATCAGAACTAATACCAGAAAATTGATCTCTCATGACAAGATTTAGTAAAGCGAGGTTTAATTTCAAAGAATTCTGCTCGTAGTAGCGAGGTGGAGCAATAGGTGTGCATAGGAAATCATTATTATTTGTGGTTGTGAAGTCACACAACTTAGTATTTTCAGGAGTATTCATTTTAGCAATAGTAAATAAAACAAACTAGATAAAGTAAATGCAAGTAACTAATTTTTTTGTTTTTTTGATATAGAGAGCAAGACAGTAAATAAAGTAAAGCTAGCAACTAATTTTTTTGTGTTTTGTTTAAGTGCAGCAAACAAAGTAGTAAATAAAATAAAGCAAGACAAAAACAAAGTAAAGAGATTGAGAAGTGAAGACTCCCCTTGCAGCGTGTCTTGATCTCCCCGGCAACGGCGCCAGAAATTTAGCTTGATGACGCGTAAAGCACACGCTCGTTGGGAACCCCAAGTGGAAGGTGTGATGCGTACAGCAGCAAGTTTCCCTCAGTAAGAAACCAAGGTTTATCGAACCAGTAGGAGCCAAGAAGCACGTTGAAGGTTGATGGCGGCGGGATGTAGTGCGGCGCAACACCAGGGATTCCGGCGCCAACGTGGAACCTGCACAACACAAACCAAGTACTTTGCCCCAACGAAACAGTGAGGTTGTCAATCTCACCGGCTTGCTGTAATAAAGGATTAACCGTATTGTGTGGAAGATGATTGTTTGCAAGAAAACAGTAAACAAGTATTGCAGTAGATTGTATTTCAGTATAAAAGAATGGACCGGGGTCCACAGTTCACTAGAGGTGTCTCTCCCATAAGATAAAGCATGTTGGGTGAACAAATTACAGTCGGGCAATTGACAAATAGAGAGGGCACCGCGATGCACATACATGACATGATAAATATAGTGAGATTTAATTGGGCATTACGACAAAGTACATAGACCGCCATCCAAGCTGCATCTATGCCTAAAAAGTCCACCTTCGAGGTTATCATCCGAACCCCTTCCGGTATTAAGTTGCAAAGCAACGAGACAATTGCATTAAGTATGGTGCGTAATGTAATCAATAACTACATCCTCGGACATAGCATCAATGTTTTATCCCTAGTGGCAACAGACACAACACAACCTTAGGGGTTTCGTCACTCCCCCGAGATATCAATGCGGGCATGAACCCACTATCGAGCATAAATACTCCCTCTTGGAGTTACTAGCATCAACTTGGCCGAGCCTCTACTAATAACGGAGAGCATGCAAGATCATAAACAACACATATGTAATAACTTGATAATTACCATAGCATAGTATTCTCTATCCATCGGATCCCGACAAACACAACATATAGAATTACAGATAGATGATCTTGATCATGTTAGGCAGCTCACAAGATCCAACAATGAAGCACAATGAGGAGAAGACAACCATCTAGCTACTGCTATGGACCCATAGTCCACGGGTGAACTACTCACTCATCACTCCGGAGGCGACCATGGCGGTGTAGAGTCCTCCGGGAGATGAATCCCCTCTCCGGCAGGGTGCGGAGGCGATCTCCTGAATCCCCCGAGATGGGATTGGCGGCGGCTGCGTCTCTGGAAGGTTTTCCGTATCGTGGCTCTCGGTACTGGGGGTTTCGCGACGGAGGCTATTTGTAGGCGAAAGGGTAGGTCAAGAGGCGGCGCAAGGGGCCCACACCACAGGTCGGCGCGGCCAGGGCCTGGGCCGCGCCGCCCTATGGTGTGGCCACCTCGTGGCCCCACTTCGTCTCCTCTTCGGTCTTCTGGAAGCTTCGTGGCAAAATAGGACCCTGGGTCTTGATTTCGTCCAATTCCGAGAATATTTCGTTACTAGGATTTCTGAAACCAAAAACAGCAGAAACGACAAGCGGCTCTTCGGCATCTTGTTAATAGGTTAGTTCCAGAAAATGCACGAATATGACATAAAGTGTGCATAAAACATGTAGATATCATCAATAATGTGGCATGGAACATAAGAAATTATCGATACGTTGGAGACGTATCACAACTCACATGATATTCAACAAAGGTAAAAAGTTGATGGCGTCCCCAGAAACATGGTTACCGCTCAACAAGCAACTTACTAAGAAATAAGACACATAAGTACATATTCTTCACCACAATAGTTTTTAAGGCTATTTTGTCCCATGAGCTATATATTGCAAAGGTAAAGAATAGAAATTTTAAAGGTAGCACTCAAGTAATGTACTTTGGAATGGCGGAGAAATACCATGTGGTAGGTAGGTATGGTGGACACAAATGGCATGGATTTTGGCTCAAGTATTTGGATGCACGAGAAGAATCCCTCTCAATACAAGGCTAGGCTAGCAAGGTTGTTTGAAGCAAACTCAAGTATAAAATGGTGCAGCAAGACTCACATATAAACATATTGTAAGCATTATAAGACTTTACATCGTCTCCTTGTTGTTCAAACACCTCAACCGAGAAAATATCTAGACTTAGAGAGAACAATCATGCAAACCAAATTTTAACAAGCTCTATGTAGTTATTCATTAATAGGTGCAAAGTACATGATGCAAGAGCTTAAACATGATCTATATGAGCACAACAATTGCCAAGTATCACATTATTCAAGACATTATACCAATTACCACATGCGGCATTTTCCGTTTCCAACCATATATCAATGAATGAGGTAGTTCAACTTTCGCAATGAACATTAAAGATAAAGCTAAGAACACATGTGTTCGTACGAAACAGCGGAGCGTAATATCTCCAATATAAAGAATGCTAGGATCCGACTTTATTCAAACAAAATAAAAACTAAAGCAAACTGACGCTCCAAGCAAAGCACATAAGATGTGACTGAGTAAAAATATAGTTTCACTAGAGGAACCTGATAATGTTGTCGATGAAGAAGGGGATGCCTTGGGCATCCCCAAGCTTAGATGATTGAGTCTTCTTAAAATATGCAGGGATGAACCACGGGGGCATCCCCAAGCTTAGACTTTTTACTCATCTTGATCATGGTATATCATCCTCCTCTCTTGACCCTTGAAAACTTCCTCCACACCAAATTTAAGCAAACTCATTAGAGGGTTAGTGCACAATCAAAAATTCACATGTTCAGAGGTGACACAATCATTCTTAACACTTCTGGACATTGCACAAAGCTACTGGACATTAATGGAATAAAGAAATCCATCGAACATAGCAAAACAGGCAATGCGAAATAAAAGGCAGAATCTGTCATAAACAGAACAGTCCGTAAAGACGAACCTGGAAGGGGCCCTTAACTTGCTCAAACGGAAAAACTCAAAACTAATGCAAGTTGCGTACATATCTGAGGATCACACACGTAAATTTGCAGATTTTTTTTATTTTTTTACAAAGACTTCTGCACGAATTCGTGACAGACAGCAATGCTGTTTCTGTGCAGCAATCCAAATCTAGCATCAACTTTACCATAGAGACTTTACTTGGCACAAAAACATGATAAGGAGAGGTTTCTACAGTAGTAAACAACTTCCAAGACTCAAATATAAAACAAAAGTGCTGTAGTAAAAACATGGGTTGTCTCCCATAAGCGCTTTTCTTTAACGCCTTTCAGCTAGGCGCAGAAAGTGTGAATCAAGTGTTATCAAGAGATGAAGCATCGACATCATAATTTGTTCTAATAATAGAATCATAAGGTAACTTCATTCTTTCTCTAGGGAAGTGTTCCATACCTTTCTTGAGAGGAAATTGATATTTAATATTACCTTCCTTCATATCAATAGTTGCACCAACGGTTCGAAGAAAAGGTCTTCCCAATATAATGGGACAAGATGCATTGCATTCAATATCCAAGACAACAAAATCAACGGGGACAAGGTTATTGTTAACCATAATACGAACATTATCAATCCTCCCCAAAGGTTTCTTTTTAGCATTATCAGCAAGATTAACATCCAAATAACAATTTTTCAATGGTGGCAAGTCAAGCATATCATAAATTTTCTTAGGCATAACAGAAATACTTGCACCAAGATCACATAAAGAATTACAATCAAAATCATTGAACCTCATCTTAATGATGGGCTCCCAACCATCTTCTAACTTCCTAGGAATAGAAGTTTCAAGTTTTAGTTTCTCTTCTCTAACTTTTATGAGAGCATTTGTAATATGTTTTGTAAAGGCCAAATTTATAGCACTAGCATTAGGACTTCTAGCAAGTTTTTGTAAGAACTTTATAACTTCAGAGATGTGACAATCATCAAATCTAAATCATTATGAGCTACAGCAATGGGATCATTATCCCCAATGTTGGAAAAAATTTCAGCAGTTTTATCACAAGCAGTTTCAGCAGTTTTAGCAATTTCAGACAGTTTTGTACGCTTTGCACTAGGAGTAGAAACATTGCCAACACCAATTATTTTACCATTGATAGTAGAAGGTGTAGCAACATGTGAATCATTATCATTACTAGTGGTGGTAATATTCCAAACTTTAGCTACATTATTCTCTTTAGCTAGTTTTTCATTTTCTTCTCTATCCCACCTAGCACGCAATTCAGCCATTAATCTTATATTCTCATTAATTCTAACTTGGATGGAATTTGCTGTAGTAGCAATCTTATTATCAATGTCCTTATTAGGCATAACTTTCAATTTTAAAAGATCAACATCAGAGGCAAGTCTATCAACCTTAGAAGCAAGAATATCAATTTTATCAAGCTTTTCCTCAACAGATTTGTTAAAAGAAGTTTGTGTACTAATAAATTATTTAAGCATGGTTTCAAGACCAGGGGGTACACTCCTATTATTGTTGTAAGAATTCCCATAAGAATTACCATAACCATTACCATTAGCAGAAGGATATGGCCTATAGTTGTTACCAGAATTATTCCTATAAGCATTGTTGTTGAAATTATTATTTTTAATGAAGTTCACATCAACATTTTCTTCTTGAGCAACCAATGAAGCTAAAGGAACATTATTTGGATCAACATTAGATCTACCATTCACAAGCATAGACATAATCACATCAATCTTATCACTCAAGGAGGAGGTTTCTTCGACAGAATTTACCTTCTTACCTTGTGGAGCTCTTTCCGTGTGCCATTCAGAGTAATTTATCATCATATCATTAAGAAGCTTTGTAGCTGCCCCCAAAGTGATGGGCATAAAGGTACCTCCAGCAGCTGAATCCAATAGGTTCCGCGAAGAAAAATTTAGTCCTACATAGAAGGTTTGGATGATCATCCAAGTAGTCAGTCCATGGGTTGGGCAATTCTTTACCAAAGATTTCATTCTCTCCCATGCTTGAGCAACATGTTCATTATCTAATTGCTTGAAACTCATTATGCTACTTCTCAAAGATATAATTTTAGCGGGAGGATAATATCTACCAATAAAAGCATCCTTACATTTAGTCCATGAATCAATACTATTCTTAGGCAAAGATAGCAACCAATCTTTAGCTCTTCCTCTTAATGAGAAAGGAAACAATTTCAATTTTATAGTATCACCATCTACATCCTTATACTTTTGCATTTCACATAGTTCAACAAAATTATTAAGATGGGCAGCAGCATCATCAGAACTAACACCAGAAAATTGCTCTCTTATGACAAGATTCAGTAAAGCAGGTTTAATTTCAAAGAATTCTGCTGTAGTAGCAGGTGGAGCAATAGGTGTGCATAGGAAATCATTATTATTTGTGTTTGTGAAGTCACACAACTTAGTGTTTTCAGGAGTATTCATTTTAACAGTAGTAAATAAAGCAAACTAGATAAAGTAAATGCAAGTAACTAATTTTTTTTGTGTTTTTGATATGGAGAGCAAGACAGTAAATAAAGTAAAGCTAGCAACTAATTTTTTTGTGTTTTGTTTAAGTGCAGCAAACAAATTAGTAAATAAAATAAATCAAGACAAAAACAAAGTAAAGAGATTGGAAGTGGAGACTCCCCTTGCAGCGTGTCTTGATCTCCCCGGCAACGGCGCCAGAAAAAGAGCTTGATGTGTGCAATTAACACACGTCCGTTGGGAACCCAAGAGGAAGGTGTGATGCAGACAGTAGCAATTTTTCCCTCGGAAAGAAACCAAGGTTTATCGAACCAGGAGGAGCCAAGAAGCACGTTGAAGGTTGATGGTGGCGGAATGTAATGCGGCGCAACACCAGGGATTCCGGCGCCAACGTGGAACCTGCACAACACAACCAAAGTACTTTGCCCCAACGTAACGAGTGAGGTTGTCAATCTCACCGGCTTGCCGTGAACAAAGGATTAACCGTATTGTGTGGAAGATGATTGTTTGCGAAGAACAGTAAAGAACAAGTATTGCAGTAGTTTGTATTTCAGATGTAAAGAATAGACCGGGGTCCACAGTTCACTAGAGGTGTCTCTCCCATAAGATAAATAGCATGTTGGGTGAACAAATTACAGTTGGGCAATTGACAAATAAAGAAGGCATAACAATGCACATACAAATATCATGATGAGTACTATGAGATTTAATCGGGGCATTACGACAAAGTACATAGACCTCCATCCGAGCATGCATCTATGCCTAAAAAGTCCACTTTCAGGTTATCATCCGAACCCCTTCCGGTATTAAGTTGCAAGCAACAGACAATTGCATTAAGTATGGTGCGTAATGTAATCAATAACTACATCCTCGGACATAGCATCAATGTTTTATCCCTAGTGGCAACAACACATCCACAACCTTAGAACTTTCTTTCACTGTCCCAGATTTAATGGAGGCATGAACCCACTATCGAGCATAAATACTCCCTCTTGGAGTTAAGAGTAAAAACTTGGCCAGAGCCTCTACTAATAACGGAGAGCATGCAAGAACATAAACAACATATATGATAGATTGATAATCAACTTGACATAGTATTCAATATTCATCGGATCCCAACAAACACAACATGTAGGATTACAAAGAAACGATCTTGATCATGATAGGCAGCTCACAAGATCGAGCATGATAGCACAATTAGGAGAAGACGACCATCTAGCTACTGCTATGGACCCATGGTCCAGGGGTGAACTACTCACACATCAATCCGGAGGCGATCATGGCGATGAAGAGTCCTCCGGGAGATGATTCCCTCTCCGGCGGGGTGCGGAGGCGATCTCCTGAATCCCCCAAGATGGGATTGGCGGCGGCTGCGTCTCTGGAAGGTTTTCCGTATTGTGGCTCTCGGTACTGGGGGTTTCGTGACGGAGGCTTTAAGTAGGCGGAAGGGTAGGTCAGGGGGCGTCACGAGGGGCCCACACACTAGGGCCGCGCTGCCAGCACCTGGGCTGTGGACGCAGCTCAGGCTCAGCCAACTGCCCACATGCGTGGTGGCCTTACGCTCCATTGCCCCCCCCCCCACCACCACCGAGGTCTTCCCTTTCATGTACAAGTTGACAAAAGATACATTGAGGATCAGCAGAGACTACAAGGGTTGCAAATGTCGACAAATAAAGGAAGAACACCCCAATCCAAGCAAAGGTAGCCCCCACCCCCATCCCCATCAATCACTCCCAGCGCGAGGGTGACCAGAAAGACACCCCTTCGCCCAGAATAGGAAATAGATGCGCAAGATATCGAGGTGAGGAAAAAGGAACCGATATCGAGAAAGGATAGAACATTACTAGTAGAGTACTACCTAATCCGCTTGGTCTAGATGCAGCTTGCCCCTCCAAGCTGGATGCCTGGACGGTGGAGGCAAAAGGAGGGGATCGAGCTAGCGGCTTGCATCCGTCGGCTATCGGCACTCGATCGGGAGAGACAAGGGGGGCTACATAAAGGGGAGGGGTAACATATTTTATTACACAGTGAACTTACTGATGTGACTAGTCATTACATGTCTCACTGAAACTGGGGCCCATAGTGTGGCACCCCAAATTCACTTGAACCTGCCCGGCGGGACGCATTGGCGCGTCAAGAAAACCCCCGAATTGTAGCGGGGAATGAAACATTTCACAAAAATTCGAAATTCAAGCACACTGCCACGCGCCAAGCACGCGGGCTGTTCCTTCCTCTTCCTCGGTTCCTCCTCCCCTATCCGAAAAAACCCCAAATCCCAAGCTCAAACAACAACAAAAAAACCCCAAATCCCCTGGCCACCATGCATGTCCTCGTTAACCCGGCCGGAGATCGTTCCGGGACGAGGCGGACCCCCGCCACTGAGATCCCGAGTTCGTCCGTTCCGTCCACCTCGAGGCACTTGCGTGCTGTCTCCGCGAGCGACGGCTTGAGGGCGCTGCAGAGGAAGTTCCGCCGGAAAGTGCTCATGGCAACCGTGCAAGCTCACCGGCGTGCTTGTATCCCGAGAGGAACTGGTCAAAGCTTTGCTATTCGCAAAAAAAAGCGGGCCAAGATCTGGTCAAAGCTTCGTCGATGGCTTGCCGCGAGAGGCTTGGAGTCCAGAGTCAATAAACTAGCTGCTCGAGGACTTGGGTGGTTTACACCGATTCATATTAACTGACTCAACTTTGTTAGTCTAGTTAACAAATGCATCTAGATACATCCATATCTAGACAAAATTGAGTCAATTAATATGAATCAGAGGGGAGTGCCTGAAAGTGTTTCATGCTACCAATTAATGCACTGGCAGGACTGGCTGTAGAAGTAATTGTGCTACTACTCATACGATGAACTGATTGTGTGGGTGTCAAATTTTGCAACGCGATCATCCACTGAATGCTTAATTATAGTTCTAGCGCCAAAGGCGTACAAATCATAACAAAGATAGTACATACTACACAAAAACACCAGAACATAAGAGTACGAATCATAAAGTAGCTCAACATTTTGCATCAGGGCTGGGTGGTACTGAGACTACCGGGACGCCCCTGATGATCTCCGGGCGTGCATCCACTTCAACGCAAAACTGTGTACTCGGTCCACGGCCTCCTTCGTAGGCTGGATAATCTCAGGTGCGGGACCTTCGTCTATGAAAGGCTCGTCATCGGTACCATCCACAGGTGCATCGAGGCTGGGTGTTCTTGAGACTACCCGGACGCCCCTGATGATCTCCGGGCGTGCATCCACTTCAACGCAAAGTTGTGTACTCGGTCCACGGCCTCCTTCTGTAGGCTGGATAATCTCAGGTGCAGGACCTTCGTCTATGAAAGGCTCGTCATCAGTACCATCCACGGGTGCATCAAACTGAGATTCATCTTCAAATCTCCCATCAAGCCGAGAGACCTCTTCAACTCTATGCTTCGCAATTAGTACATCAACGGATTAGACAAACATCTAAGGGATGCAACCTGAACAAAGGTCGTTGTACATATTTACCTTCTCATCCGGCACAGCACATGTCCCGGAGCTGAAACCCGTTTCCGAAGCAAGCGCTTTTTCTCTCCTTCCCGTCCATCCATCCGCAACAAGTTAAATTTGAGTACGGAACCTTGCACGATAATGCAAACTATTGATCGAAACAGCGGCGAGTATCAATATAAATAATTAACTACATATGCCGACACACATACAGTGTGAGCAAGATCTGCTTCTCCCGCTTAAGGATCATTATATGGTTCACCATGATAAACCCACCTAACATATGTGCGGTCCATCCCAAAAATGTGTAAATGATCTTCCACTACATGGTGAGGCCTCTTCTCACCATTCATACATGTGCAGCGCGGGCAATACACGTCCAGGTTGTGACCTTCATGAGCTCTAATAAACCCCATAAAGGGTTGAACACCATTTATATATGAAGGGGAACATAAGTGTCCATGCAGTATCCAAGTTCTGTCCATCTCTTTAATTATGAGATACAATGGTTGGTGATTAATTTTTAAGGCGAAGTAGGAAATGTATATCCATCGAGTACAAAACTATACTACATGATTATGCATTTCAGCAATCATGTCGAGTACAAAACAAAAAATGCCCATCGACATTTTAGCAAACAGATCGTGTACAAAACTCGCCATGGCATTTCAGCAAATTAACGGATCGAGTGCAGAACTGACTCTATATGCCCACGCAAATGAACAAATTGATCGAGGGCAAATCGAGCGGAAAACTATAAAGTGCCAATTAGTTCGAGCATACTGACGATTTTTTTTAGCAGCATCAAGAAAATATAAATCGTTAGGCCATCTTGCCCGATGCATGATTGAGCTAGAGATAGCAGCCCTACCGTGGATCAACTTGACCGCTGATGCTTCTCGAGAAGAACGACGGGGAGGGGAAGCTTCTTCTTCGCACGGACGGGACGGGGAGGGGAAGCTCTTCGCACGGACGGGGATAAGTTGTGTAGGGGTGGGTGGGGGTGATACGTCTCAAACGTATCTATAATTTCTTATGTTCCATGCTTGTTTTATGACAATACCTACATGTTTTGTTCACACTTTATATCGTTTTGATGCGTTTTCCAGAACTAACCTATTGACGAGATGCCGAAGTGCCAGTTCCTGTTTTCTGCTGTTTTTGGTTTCAGAAATCCTAGTAAGGAAATATTCTCGGAATTGGACGAAATCAACGCCCAGCATCTTAGAATTCCACAAAGCTTCCAGAACACCCGAGAGGGACCAGAGGAGAGCCACAGGGGGGCCCACACAAGGGGCTGGCGCGGCCAGGCTAGGGCCCGCGCCCCCCAATTGTGTGGCGGCTCCGTACCCCCTCCGACTCCGCCTCTTCGCCTATTTAAAGGTCCCTGACCTAAATCTTCGATACGGAAAAGCCACGGTACGAGAAACCTTCCAGAGCCGCCGCCATCGCGAAGCCAAGATCTGGGGGACAGGAGTCTCTGTTCCGGCACGCCGCCGGGACGGGGAAGTGCCCCCGGAAGGCTTCTCCATCGACATCACCGCCATCTCCATCGACACCACCGCCATCTTCATCACCGTTGCTGTCTCCCATGAGGAGGGAGTAGTTCTCCCTCGAGGCTAAGGGCTGTACCGGTAGCTATGTGGTTAATCTCTCTCCTATGTACTTGAATACAATGATCTCATGAGCTTCCTTACATGATTGAGATTCATATGAGTTTTGTATCACTATTAGTCTATGTGCTACTCTTGTGATGTTATTAAAGTAGTATATTCCTCCTTCATGGTGTAATGGTGACAGTGTGTGCATCGTGTAGTTCTTGGCGTAGGTTATGATCATAATCTCTTGTAGGTTATGGAGTTAATTATTACTATGATAGTATTGATGTGATCTATTCCCCCTTCATAGTGTAAAGGTGACGAGTGTGTATGCTATGTTAGTACTCGGTTTAAATTGCAAAGATCTATTATGCTCTAAGGTTACTTAAATATGAATGCCGAATGTTGTGGAGCTTGTTAACTCCGGCATTGAGGTGCTCTTGTAGCCCTACACAACGAATGGTGTTCATTATCAAACAAGAGTATATGTAGCACAAAGCAAGAGAACTTATTTATTATGTGATCAATGTTGAGAGTGTCCACTAGTGAAAGTATGATCCCTAGGCCTTGTTTCCAAATACGCAATCATCGCTTGTTTCTTGTTTTCTTGCATCTTTACTTCCTGCAATATTACTACCATCAACCGCACGCCGACAAGCACTTTTCCGGCGCCGTTACTACTGCTCATATTCATTCATACCACTTGTATTTCACTATCTCTTCGCCGAACTAGTGCACCTATACATCTGACAAGTGTATTAGGTGTGTTGGGGACACAAGAGACTTCTTGTATCGTGATTGCAGGGTTGCTTGAGAGGAATATCTTTCACCTCTTCCTCCATGAGTTCAATAAACCTTGGGTGATCCACTTAAGGGAAACTTGCTGCTGTTCTACAAACCTCTGCTCTTGGAGGCCCAACACTGTCTACAAGAATAGAAGCACCCGTAGACATCAGGGGGGTCATGCGGCCGGGCCGCCCGGTAGGTGGTGTTTAATGGAGTTGCGTGTGTAATTTTCCGTGCACAAGGTTGAGGAATAGGCGGTTCCCTTTGCCGCGCGCACAATTCAAACTATCCCGCCCATGTAGTTTAAATTCGCCCTATTTTCGTTAAATCGACATAAAGTCATGTGAGTGGGTGGAAATTAGCAAAGTTGCTTGAAAAATAGTAAAACTCTGGAATTATCCTTTAAATATGCTCTACTTCGTGTGAAAATCGGGGTGTGGAGGCATGTTGAGCTGTTTTATTTGTACTTACTTCATTAAAACTCCCATTTTATGCACTTTGGATGGAAAGAAATCATTTGTACATAAATTTTGACAACGCCATTTGCAAACATTAATTGTTTTACATGCCAAGATGCACCCATCCACCAAATATGGGGCAAAAGTTTATCACAATCTAGATATATATGTATAATTAGTGAGGGACCCCTTTTGATTTTGTGCAATTTCCACTAATTAGCTAGAGAGAAGGGGTCAATTAATTAGGCCATGTTAGGGGCTATGTGTTTTAGATTAGGGTTGTGTGGATTCAAATACAACTTCTTTATTTGTGTGTTATGATTAATCAAAACTAGATCGATCGACTGCGCACACATTATTAGAGGCACATGCCTTTGCGCACAAAGTGCAGGTTAGGGTTTAGGGTTTAGTGTTTAGGGTTTAGGGTTTAGGGTGTAGTGTTTAGGGTTTAGGGTCTAGGGTTTAGGGTTTAGTGTTTAGGGTGTTTAGGGTGTACGTTTAGGGTATAATTAGGGATTAGGGATTAGGGTTTTAGGGTTTAAGGTTTAGGGATCATCGATCGAGTGCACACACACATTATTAGAGGCACCCGCGCCTTTGCGTATAAAGTGCATGCGTATATAAAAGTGTGTGTTTTGGCCACCAACGATATATAGATCAAGAGAGAGATTAAAATATATATATATCCCCAAGAATATGTTCAGATATATATTGAAATATATGCAGAAATGATATGTGCAAGGTATGACATGCGCGCATGCACACACTAATTGTATATATATTATGAGGCAACTTAATCAAATGTGTTTTCATATATTCGAGAGAACTTGTACGTCAAAATTCAAGTTAATTAATTTATCAGCACTAATTAGTTGGTCGCCTGCTTGATGCGCAATGAAGTGTCGTTGTCCTATATATATATATGTAGGTTTAATTAGGGTTTAGGGTTATCTAGCTAGGGTTTTAGGGTTAGGGTTAGGGTTAATTAGGGTTTAGGGTTTAGGGTTTAGGGTTTGGGGTTTAGTTTTAGGGTTTAGGGTTTAGGGTTTAGGGTTTAGGGTTTAGGGTGTAGTGTTTAGGGTTTAGGTCTAGGGTTTAGGGTTTAGTGTTTAGGGTGTTTAGGGTGTACGTTTAGGGTATAATTAGGGATTGGGGATTAGGGTTTTAGGGTTTAAGGTTTAGGGATCATCGATCGAGTGCACACACACATTATTAGAGGCACCCGCGCCTTTGCGCATAAATTAAGTGCATGCGTATATAAGTGTGTTTTTTGGCCACCAACGATATATAGATCGAGAGAGAGATTGAAATATATATATATCCCTAAGAATATGTTTAGATATATATTGAAATATATGCACGAATGATATGTGCAAGGTATGACATGCGCGCATGCACACTAATTGTATATATATTATGAGGCAACTTAATCAAATGTGTTTTCATTCGAGAGAACTTGTCAAAATTCAAGTTAATTAATTTATCGAGCGCTAATTAGTTGGTCGCCTGCTTGATGCGCAATGAAGTGTCGTTGGCCTATATATATGTAGGGTTTAATTAGGGTTTAGGGTTTAGGGTTTAGGGTTATCTAGCTAGGGTTTTAGGGTTAGGGTTAGGGTTAATTAGGGTTTAGGGTCTAGGGTTTAGGGTTTAGGGTTTGGGGTTTAGGGTTTAGGGTTTAGTGTTTAGTGTTTAGGGTTTAGGGTGTAGTGTTTAGGGTTTAGGGTCTAGGGTTTAGGGTTTAGTGTTTAGTGTGTTTAGGGTGTACGTTTAGGGTATACTTAGGGATTAGGGTTTAGGGGATTAGGGTGTTAGGGTTTAAGGTTTAGGGATCATCGATCGAGTGCACACACACATTATTAGAGGCACCAGCGCCTTTGCGCATAAAGTGCATGCGTATATAAGTGTGTTTTTTGGCCACCAACGATATATAGATCGAGAGAGAGATTGAAATGTATATATATCCCCAAGAATATGTTCAGATATATATTGAAATATATGCACAAATGATATGTGCAAGGTATGACATGCGCGCATGCACACTAATTGTATATATATATTATGAGGCAACTTAATCAAATGTGTTTTCATTCGAGAGAACTTGTCAAAATTCAAGTTAATTAATTTATCAGCGCTAATTAGTTGGTCGCCTGCTTGATGCGCAATGAAGTGTCGTTGGCCTATATATATGTAGGGTTTAATTAGGGTTTAGGGTTATCTAGCTAGGGTTTTAGGGTTAGGGTTAGAGTTAATTAGGGTTCAGGGTCTAGGGTTTAGGGTTTGGGGTTTATGGTTTAGGGTCTAGGGTTAGGGTTTAGGGTTTAGTGTTTAGTGTTTAGGGTTTAGGGTTTAGGGTTTAGGGTGTAGTGTTTAGGGTTTAGGGTCTACGGTTTAGGGTTTAGTGTTTAGGGTGTACATTTAGGGTATAATTAGGGATTAGGGATTAGGGTTTTAGGGTTTAAGGTTTAGGGATCATCGATCGAGTGCACACACACATTATTAGAGGCACCCGCGCCTTTGCGCATAAAGCGTATATAAGTGTGTTTTTTGGCCACCAACGATATATAGATCGAGAGAGATTGAAATGTATATATATCCCCAAGAATATGTTCAGATATATATTGAAATATATGCACGAATGTGTTATCACCAGATTTTGGCCAAATCAGGAGGTGGGCCGTAAGTGAAGATGGGTTTGAAGATTACACGTGGAGCATCTTTGAAGCGGCCTTGCGCGAAGAGTTTGGGCTAGATTGCCCGTGTATCTGTATTATAGTAGATCGCATCTTAGTTTAGAAGTTAGAGTTTAACCCGTGCACGGTTAGGTGCACGCCTGAATTTAGAAAGTCCCTTGGACTATAAATATGTATCTAGGGTTATCGAGAAAGAAGGACAATCACGTTCACAACAAACACAAATCAGGCGCATCGCCACCCCTTATTTCGAGGGTCTCTTCCGGGTAAGCATCATGCTGCCTAGATCGCATCTTGCGATCTAGGCAGTATACGTTTATTCGTCTACCTTGTGTTACTCGTGCTGAAGCGTTGTTGATGGCGAGTAGCACTACTTATCTTAGGTGTTTAGGGGCTTGCATTGATGCTTTTCTTATGCATATTTGCTTGGCAATGCCGTCCCTCGACACCTAGCTGTCCTTACACCTATCTGGGTGTAAGGGCAACATCTTGCTTGATCGTTACTTAGTAGATCCGATCTGTTATAGTTGCTCCTTGTCCTTCAAGGATTAGTTTAATATCTGCATGATTAGGCCTTATGCTGTGGTCGGACGATCCGGTAGTGCGTTAGGTGTTGTTTACCGTTCCTATACGGGATGTTCCGGGAATTGACTTAATGTTGGTTTTTAGGCCTCTTGTAGGGGTAGTTTTCATCATCTCTCGTATCTGCTAGGCCCAACTACGCGTAGGATGTTCCGGTTATGCGGTGAAAACCCTAAACTGTCGTAGATTGGTTTAGCTTTGTTTTGATCAAGCAGGATCCCCATGTCATTGCAAATCCAACGTGAACCATGGGGCGATCGGCTCTTTGAGCCGATCTACGTGGCAACCTCGAGAGCCGATAGGGCTCGTATTTAATGTTTACGTGTCTACCATGCGGGAGGCTAATCGAAGCAATCTAACACCTTCCTGATCGGGTCTAGGTCAGGTGGCACGCCCTAGCAACCGCCAGGACGTGTGCAGGAAACTTGCGGGACGACGCGAGGTGCCAGGGTCCACTAAGCGGCCTTGGGAGCCTCCCGGTTCTTCGTGTTGCTTAACCACTGCTCGCCGGTGAGTTTTGGCGGGTAACACATTCTGGCACGCCCGGTGGGACCAACTTCTACAACATCCACGTCAACACCTGCATCCGAGATGGCGGATGAACCGATCAAGTACGAGGATCTCCTCGCGAGCATAAGAAGAAATACGATGAGTCGAAGGCCATCCGTGAAGCCGAAATCATCGGCTCCTTTGAGAAGACCCGTTCGCACGGCATCAGGTTTAAAGGATTCACTCGCTCAAGGTGTACTCGAGGGTTTGGATCTGTCTCTCCTTCGGAGGAACGTACCGCAGCCCCGCGACAGGAAATCAACTACGTTGTTGCTCATTCGCTACATCGGCATTCTGAGAGCCTGGTGAATACTTTGGAGCGCATTACTCTTCATGTGGTGCAAGAAATCATGAAGCACCAGTACTCCCCTTCAGGACCTGTTCTAGGAACTCATCAGGGAGAGATGCAACTCCACACCAGGCCACCATTTCTGTACGCGATGGCAGCTCCACAGCAACAAGGTTCACCGGCATACGTGGTCTACAAGGTTGGAGGTGATCCTGGCGACTACCAGTTCTTATATGAGCCGCCCAAGGAGATCCCACACGGATACGTGTGCACATACGTGCCGGACTGCAACAACTGGACGCAAGCGATCCAGACTCCAACCGGAGGGATTGCCAGAGCAGGAGCAATTGTTACGGCAGGAGGGATGGCTGGAGCAGCAGGAAGTTTGGGAGCAGACACTGAGAAGCAGGCGTGGCTAGCTAAATATGCCACTGCACCAAGTCATGAAAGCTCAACCGCTACGGCCTTCCACCGTGGATCAGATCGAGTGCGGTCTTGAGAGACCGAGCTCGGTATCCTGCCGAAGAAGAAAATAATCGGCTATTCCAAGCCGTATCCCAATGAGTTTGACCTGATCCCACTACCACCTAAGTATCGGCTCCATGACTTCACAAAATTCAGTGGGTCAGAAGGATCTAGCTCAATTGAACACGTGAGCCGATACTTGGCCCAGCTGGGCATGGTTTCAGCATCGGATCAGCTGCGTGTGAGGTTCTTTGCGCAATCTCTCACCGGTCCAGCTTTTGGGTGGTACACCTCGTTGCAGCCAAATTCAGTTCGATCATGGAAGCAGCTGGAAGAGCAGTTCCACACACAATATCATTCAGAAGCCACTGAAGCTGGCGTTGCCGATCTGACCCAGGTTCGGCAGAGGCGAGGAGAGACCGTGTCTGAATACATTCAGCGTTTCAGAACTGTCAAGAACCGATGTTATTCGGTTCATTTATCTGAGAAAGAAGCAGTCGAGCTGGCCGTGGCAGGCCTCGCAGCGCCACTCAAGGATCTGACGTTCCAAGTGGAGTACAGCTCGTTGGCGCACATGGTCCAGAGGCTAACCTCATATGAACAGCGCCACCCAGAACTGTACCAAGACAAGTACAAGCGCACGATAGGCCTGGTCGATACTGAAGAGGATGAAGATCCTACGGAAGATCAGGAAGTCGCGGTGGCTGAATGGGCTCGGACGGCAGTGCCCGTGTCCTGCAAATGGGTGAATCCACCAGGGCCTCCAAGAGGGTTTGACTTTGATTTGAGCAAAGCTGAGCAGATTTTTGATTTGCTGCTGAAGGAGAAACAGTTGAAGTTACCCGAAGGCCACAAAATCCCTACGTCGCAAGAGATGAACGGTAGGCCATACTGCAAATGGCATCATACGTTTACTCACACCACCAACGACTGCAAAGTATTGCGCGCACAAATTCAGATGGCGATAGAATCAGGCCGATTAACTTTCGGACAGTTTGCCATGAAAGTTGACACACGTCCGTTTCCTGGCGTCAACATGGTGGATATTAGCCACTCCATAAGGTGCGAGCCAGGGTTCTCTTTTGGTGTCAACATGGCAGGGCTTGTGAGCCGCCATGGCAAAGATAAAGCAGAGAGCAGCCACTCCCGTGGCAAGGATAAAGAGGAGGCCGTTCCACGCGACCGGCCCCAAGATGACGATAGACGGTACCTAACCGAGGAGGAAGTGAGAAGCGTGCGGTATCAACGTCCACTCTCCGCGCATCTCCTTAACAAATATGAGCAGCAGTACGACCGACGTCGGCGCTACGACGTAGATGATGAGAGATATCGTCGGTCTGATGCAGAGGACAGGAGGTATCGTCGGCATGATAGAAACAACGACGGGTACGAGCGTCACGCTAGAGGGAGGTCAAGGGAGCAAGACGACATGGATAGGCATTGGGACTGTCCTTTCTTCAAACATTGCTGGGACTCAGGAATGAGCCGATTGCCAACAATCGAGAATTGCCCAGAGTGTAGACAGCAAAGGAAGAGATCAAATGAGGTTTCAGTGTTCGAGCGTCTAGGGCCTCTCCCACCTCAGAATAAACGAGCTGAGTCGTCTCAAGAAGAAGACTTTGAGGAGTCAGATGGAGAAGAAGATAGGTATCACCGGCCAAGGTGGTGCCACGATGGACTCAGCCATTCTCGAAGCGTAGGGTGCAGCGGCTACGAAACCCGGAGGAAGCCGAGGCACGATGCACTGTACACGTTGAGGAAGGCACGGCCCGATCTGGCCGTGAAAATTCAGCAAACATTGGAGACAAAGGCGCGCCCGCCAAAGAAAGTGTGGCGCCCTAAACAGACGAAAGCCGATGCACAGGCATCGGCTGATGCCGATGTAGAGGCATCGGCTGACACAAACATGGTGTTCATACTCCCGTCAGAGTTTCGCGCTCCAAACGACGAGGAAGTATCGGTGGCTCAATTCGACTGCGGTCCACGGCCAGTTATCTTTGAGAAGTCACGAGATAGAAGCTACAGGCATTTAAAAGCCCTGTACCTGAGAGGTTATATCAATGGGCAGCCTGTCAGCAAGATGTTGGTTGACACCAGAGCGGCAGTCAACATAATGCCGTATTCCATGCTACGACGTTTGGGACAATCCAATGATGATCTGATCAAGACCAACGTCACATTGAGCGATTTCAACGGCCAAGCATCATGAGCAAAAGGTGTTCTGAATGTAGATCTTACTGTAGGCCGGAAAACCATACCTACCGCGTTCTTCATCATCGATAGCAAAAGCAATTACACTGTCCTGCTAGGAAGGGATTGGATTCACGCTAACTGTTGCATTCCATCCACAATGCACCAATGCATCATACAGTGGGATGGAGATGAAGTAGAGGTCGTTCAGGCAGATGACTCAATCAAGATATCACTAGCTGCCATGAATGTTTGGGAGGCAGATGACCAAGAGCCGCTATCTGGAATTAGTTTGGAGGGCTGTGAGCGCATCGAGGCTTCGAAAAATGGGGTGAGGCTGGTTTTATCCACCGGCCTGACAGAGTAGCAAGGTCCAAGACGAGGGACATACGTGGCAAGGCCGATCCCTGCGATCGGCCCCAAAAAATGGAAAGCGAAAATCTTATCTCAAGCATGTCACGTAGCTACAGTGGAAATCCAAGAAATTGCAAACCATCGTCAAGCATTGCAATGAAAAAGGAGGCCGATTCTAGCAATCGGCCAAAATTATCCTCGACATACGTTTTGCCTATGTTCAGCATTGATCCAACAGAGGATGCCTGAAGAGCCGATACCCTCAATTACTTGAAAGAATCGGCTCGGGGGGCACTTAGAGGGACAAGACACGAGGATACGAGGTTTGAAGTGGCTGTCAAATGGCCAGCAACTCAAGGAATATGTGAGATAATGATATTGAAGTATGGGGGCCGATGCATAAATAAATCGGCCGTAAAAAATACAAATTTTTTAAGCACAGCCGATGCACAGTCATCGACTTTAGAATAGAAAGTCGATGCGCAGCCATCGACTCAAGAGGTACAGCTGTTACAAGCAGAAGCTCAATGGAGAGTTGTCGAGTTACAAGGAGAGGCTCTACTGGATGAATTCCTTCTCAAGACCTCCAACTCCTTCTGCAAGTCTTCAAGTTCAGCAGAGCAGCATGAACATGCAGATCAGGCTTAGGGTAAGCCCAATGAAGGGAGCATATCTCTTCTAGGACCATGAGAACAGCCGACGACGAAGCAATCGGCTGTGGCGTTTTGGCTGGCTCACTGCTGTGCTCGCCTTGACTGAGGCTCGGGGGGCAGCACCCTGAAGGTTCGTTGCTCTGGAGAGCCGATTTTGTTGGAATCGGCTGGCTTTGCATTACAACATGGAAGCTGATGATGGCCCATTTTGCTGGCTCACTTCTGTTCTCGCCTTGACTGAGGCTCGGGGGACAGCACGCCTTAAAGGTTCTGGGCTCTAGGGAGCCGATGCTGTTGGGATCTGCTGGCTCTGCATCACAACTTTTCTGAAAGGTGTTGAGTTTGTGCAGAAGAGAACTACCGGAGCTGGTGGGAGGAATTTGAAGAGGGAGCCGTCGGCATCGATAAGCTCTGGACCATCGTGTTGCTTCAAGAAAACAGAGCAGGATTTTAGGCATCGCTGTAGACTATCGAAAGGAAATTTGTGGGTAAGTGGTGTCTGTCCTGCAGAAGTATCAGCTCCAGCATTCGGGTCGATTCATCAACGGTTCTAGAGCTCTCCTGAGGCAAAGGGGATTTGGAATAGAAGGATTCGGCAGAAAAGTGTCTGAAACCTAAAGTTAATGATGAGATCAGGCATTATTTCAGGAGTTTTTGCCGTTAAATTTAACGTTACGCTCAGTGACTGCGGTTTGGACCTGTTCGATTGAAAATTTGGGGATCTGAATTGGAGCAAGGTTCGCAAGTTATCGTTTGAGGAGGTGACTAGATTGGTTTATTTCGGAAATTATCATGAGAGACCGTTGCGTTGCCATCGGTTCATTGAGCATTGATCAGGCTAACAATCGACAAAGTCAGATGAGGAAAAATCAGCTGAATCAGCATAAAGGAAATCGGCAAAAGCAAAGGAAATTTTTCATTGATAATAAGATTTCTTACAAAGAGAAGCCGATTGATCAACAAAAAGGGAACAGATTGCTACTGCTAATCTTATGCTAGTAGGTCCCTACTCTAAGGGCTGTTGCTGTCTTCGCCGTCGCTGGGGTAGCTGCCGTCATTGCTGCTGTCGACGAGTTCCTCGTCGGCTGCTATCGTAACCTTCAGCGGAGGCTTCTTCCTCTTCATCATCGTCGTCCTCATCTGACCAAGCCCAACCACGGATGCGCTTTGGCGGCGGTTCGTCGGAGGAGGTGTCGTCCTCCTGTTCCTTCTTCGTGTCGGAGGAGATGTCTTCGTCATCGTCATCCTCTTTTTCTTCTTTGGTGATGGAGGTGAATTTACCCCGGAAGGGAGGGTCGTCGTCGTCACTCTCCGCCTCCAATTCTCCGTCAATCAGGAACCGGAGGTCATCCTCCCCGTCAGTCAGGGGCATGGCGCCATCTGACCAGACGAGGTCCTCGGGTAGGCCCTCTGGCACGAAATCGAAGTCCCACTCCCGCTCGTCCCAATGCTTGGGAGCGCGCCTATTGTACGCTTCCATCTGGTCGTGCTCTGGGATCGACTCGCTTGAGGAAGAGGATTGGAGAGAAACGGAAGAGGAGGAAGAGGACGACATGGCTATGGAAGGAGAGGGTTTTTGGCCGACGGCTAGTTTGGAGTAGGGGGATGAAGAGGTGAACTGTTCGATGCTATAAATAAAAGGAGATATATTGGAGATTTAATGCTCGAACAATTTCCGAGGATGTGGTGCCAAAACTGTCAAATCGTGCAGAGAAGTTGAGAAGGCAAGTCATCATGATGAAGAATACTGCGACGGTTCTGATCTGCCACGACAAGACCCTTCGAAGGAAAAACAGAGTGGTTTTGAAATTATCATTACCAAAACCAGGGGGGCATGTGTTATCACCAGATTTTGGCCAAATCAGGAGGTGGGCCGTAAGTGAAGATGGGTTTGAAGATTACACGTGGAGCATCTTTGAAGCGGCCTTGCGCGAAGAGTTTGGGCTAGATTGCCCGTGTATCTGTATTATAGTAGATCGCATCTTAGTTTAGAAGTTAGAGTTTAACCCGTGCACGGTTAGGTGCACGCCTGAATTTAGAAAGTCCCTTGGACTATAAATATGTATCTAGGGTTATCGAGAAAGAAGGACAATCACGTTCACAACAAACACAAATCGGGCGCATCGCCACCCCTTATTTCGAGGGTCTCTTCCGGGTAAGCATCATGCTTGCCTAGATCGCATCTTGCGATCTAGGCGATATACGTTTATTCGTCTACCTTGTGTTACTCGTGCTGAAGCATTGTTGATGGCGAGTAGCACTACTTATCTTAGGTGTTTAGGGGCTTGCATTGATGCTTTTCTTATGCATATTTGCTTGGCAATGCCGTCCCTCAACACCTAGCTGTCCTTACACCTATCTGGGTGTAAGGGCAGCATCTTGCTTGATCGTTACTTAGTAGATCCGATCTGTTATAGTTGCTCCTTGTCCTTCAAGGATTAGTTTAATATCTGCATGATTAGGCCTTATGCTGGGGTCGGACTATCCGGTAGTGCATTAGGTGTTGTTTACCGTTCCTATAAGGGATGTTCCGGGAATTGACTTAATGTTGGTTTTTAGGCCTCTTGTAGGGGTAGTTTTCATCATCTCTCGTATCTGCTAGGCCCAACTACGCGTAGGATGTTCCGGTTATGCGGTGAAAACCCTAAACTGTCGTAGATTGGTTTAGCTTTGTTTTGATCAAGTAGGATCCACATGTCATTGCAAATCCAACGTGAACCATGGGGCGATCGGCTCTTTGAGCCGATCTACAGGGCAACCTGAGAGCCGATAGGGCTCGAATTTAATGTTTACGTGTCTACCATGCAGGAGGCTAATCGAAGCAATCTAACACCTTCTCCGATCGGGTCTAGGTCGGGTGGCACGCCCTAGCAACCGCCAGGACGTGTGCAGGAAACTTGCGGGACGACGCGAGGTGCCAGGGTCCACTAAGCGGCCTTGGGAGCCTCCCGGCTCTTCGTGTTGCTTAACCACTGCTCGCCGGTGAGTTTTGGCGGGTAACAGAATGATATGTGCAAGGTATGACATGCGTGCATGCACACTAATTGTATATATATATATTATGAGGCAACTAATTAATCAAATGTGTTTTCATTCGAGAGAACTTATCAAAATTCAAGTTAATTAATTTATCAGCGCTAATTAGTTGGTCGCCTGCTTGATGCGCAATGAAGTGTCGTTGGCCTATATATATGTAGAGTTTAATTAGGGTTTAGGGTTATCTAGCTAGGGTTTTGGGGTGTTAGGGTTAGGTTTAATTAGGGTTTAGGGTCTAGGGTTTAGGGTTTAGGGTTTGGGGTTTAGGGTTAGGGTTTAGGGTCTAGGGTTAGGGTTTAGGGTTTAGTGTTTAGTGTTTAGGGTTTAGGGTTTAGGGTGTAGTGTTTAGGGTTTAGGGTCTAGGGTTTAGGGTTTAGGGTTTAGGGTGTTTAGGGTGTACGTTTAGGGTATAATTAGGGATTAGGGATTAGGGTTTTAGGGTTTAAGGTTTAGGGATCATTGATTGAGTGCACACACACATTATTAGAGGCACCCGCGCCTTTGCGCATAAAGTGCATGCGTATATAAGTGTGTTTTTTGGCCACCAACGATATATAGATCGAGAGAGAGATTGAAATATATATATCCCCAAGAATATGTTCAGATATATATTTATATATATGCACGAATGATATGTGCAAGGTATGACATGCGCGCATGCACACTAATTGTATATATATTATGAGGCAATTTAATCAAATGTGTTTTTATTCGAGAGAACTTGTCAAAATTCATGTTAATTAATTTATCAGCGCTAATTAGTTGGTCGCCTGCTTGATGCGCAATGAAGTGTCGTTGGCCTATATATATGTAGGGTTTAATTAGGGTTTAGGGTTATCTAGCTAGGGTTTTAGGGTTAGGGTTAGGGTTAATTAGGGTTTAGGGTTTAGGGTTTAGGGTTTGGGGTTTAGTTTTAGGGTTTAGGGTGTAGGGTTTAGGGTTTAGGGTGTAGTGTTAAGGGTTTAGGGTTTAGGGTGTAGTGTTTAGGGTTTAGGGTCTAGGGTTTAGGGTTTAGTGTTTAGGTTGTTTAGGGTGTACGTTTAGGGTATAACTAGGGATTAGGGACTAGGGTTTTAGGGTTTAAGGTTTAGGGATCATCGATCGAGTGCACACACACATTATTAGAGGCACTCGCGCCTTTGCGCATAAAGTGCATGCGTATATAAGTGTGTTTTTTGGCCACCAACGATATATAGATCGAGAGAGAGATTGAAATGTATATATATCCCCAAGAATATGTTCAGAAATATATTGAAATATATGCAAGAATGATATGTGTAAGGTATGACATGCGCGCATGCACACTAATTGTATATATATTATGAGGCAACTTAATCAAATGTATTTTCATTCGAGAGAACTTGTCAAAATTCAAGTTAATTAATTTATCAGCGCTAATTAGTTGGTCGATCGCCTGCTTGATGCGCAATGAAGTGTCGTTGGCCTATATATATATGTAGGGTTTAGGGTTTAGGGTGTAGTGTTTTAGGGTTTAGGGTGTAGTGTTTAGGGTTTAGCTAGGGTCTAGGGTTTAGGGTTTAGTGTTTAGGGTGTTTAGGGTGTACGTTTAGGGTATAATTAGGGATTAGGGATTTGGGTTTTAGGGTTGAAGGTTTAGGGATCATCGATCGATCGAGTGCACACACACATTATTAGAGGCACCCGCGCCTTTGCGCATAAAGTGCATGCGTATATAAGTGTGTGTTTTGGCCACCAACGATATATGAATCGAGAGAGAGATTGAAATGTATATATATCCCCAAGAATATGTTCAGATATATATTGAAATATATGCACGAATGATATGTGCAAGGTATGACATGCGCGCATGCACACTAATTGTATATATATTATGAGGCAACTTAATCAAATGTGTTTTCATTCGAGAGAACTTGTCAAAATTCAAGTCAATTAATTTATCAGCGCTAATTAGTTGGTCGCCTGCTTGATGCGCAATGAAGTGTCGTTGGCCTATATATATGTTGGGTTTAATTAGGTTTTAGGGTTTAGGGTTATCTAGCTAGGGTTTTAGGGTTAGGGTTAATTAGGGTTTAGGGTCTAGGGTTTAGGGTTTGGGGTTTAGGGTTTAGGGTCTAGGGTTAGGGTTTAGGGTTTAGTGTTTAGTGTTTAGGGTTTAGGGTTTAGGGTTTAGGGTGTAGTGTTTAGGGTTTAGGGTCTAGGGTTTAGGGTTTAGTGTTTAGGGTGTTTAGGGTGTACGTTTAGGGTATAATTACGGATTAGGGATTAGGGTTTTAGGGTTTAAGGTTTAGGGATCATCTATCGAGTGCACACATATTAGAGGCACCCGCGCCTTTGCGCATAAAGTGCATGCGTATATAAGTGTGTTTTTTGGCCACCAACGATATATAGATCGAGAGAGAGATTGAAATATATATATATATATCCCCAAGAATATGTTCAGATATATATTGAAATATATGCACGAATGATATGTGCAAGGTATGACATGCGCGCATGCACACTAATTGTATATATATTATGAGGCAACTTAATCAAATGTGTTTTCATTCAAGAGAACTTGTCAAAATTCAAGTTAATTAATTTATCAGCGCTAATTAGTTGGTCGCCTGCTTGATGCGCAATGAAGTGTCGTTGGCCTATTGTTATCACCAGATTTTAGCCAAATCAGGAGATGGGCCGTAATTGAGATGGGCTTGAAGGATATACACGTGGAGCGTCTCTGAAGCGGCCTTGCACGATAAGTTTGGGCTAGATTGCCCGTGTATCTGTATATTATTAGTAGATTGCATCTTAGTTTAGAATGAAGAGATAGAGTCTAGCCCGTACACGGGTAAGTTTATTCCCGCATTAGAAAGTCTACGGACTATAAATATGTATCTAGGGTTATTGAGAAAGGAGGACGATCACGTTCACAACAAACACAAACCAGGCGCATCGCCACCCCTTGTTTCGAGGGTTTCTTCCGGGTAAGCATCATGCTGCCTAGATCGCATCTTGCGATCTAGGCAGTATACGTTTATTCGTTATCTTATGTTCCTCGTGCTGAAGCATTGTTGATGGCGAGTAGCATTACTTATCATAGATGTTTCGGGGCTTGCATGGATGCTTTTCTTATACATATTTGCTTAAGCTATGCCGTCCCTCGATATCTAGCTGCCTTTACACCTATCTAGATGTAAGGGCAGCACCCTGCTTGTTCGTTATTTAGTAGATCCGATCTGTTATAGTTGCTCCTTGTTCTTCAAGGATTAGTTTAATATCCGCATGGTTAGGCCTTGCAAACGGGTTGAACGATCCGGTAGTGCGAGAGGTGTTGTTTGTTAGCCCTAAGAGGGATTGTTCCGGGAATTGACTTAATGTTGGTTTTTAGGCCTCTTTTAGGGTTAGTTTTCCATCATCTTTCGTGTCTGCTAGGCTCAACTACGCGTAGGATGTTCCGATCATGCGGTGAAAACCCTAAACTGTCGTAGATTGGTTTAACTTTGTGTTGATCAAGCAGCTTCCCCATGTCACCGTAAATCCAACGTGAACCATGGGGCAATCGGCTCCTTGAGCCGATCCACAGGGCAACCTGAGAGCCAATCGGGCTCGTATTTAATGTTTACGTGTCTACCATGCAGGAGACTAATCGAAGCAATCCAACACCTTCCTAACCAGGTATAGGTCAGGTGGCACGCCCTTGCAACCGCTAGGACGTGTGCCGGAGCATTGCGGGACGACGTCGAGGCACCAGGGCCCACCCAGCAGTCTTGGTAGCTTCCCGGCTCTTCGTGTTGCTTAGTCGCTGCTCGCCGGTGGGTTTTGGCAGGCAACACATTCTGGCACGCCCGGTGGGACACTTTCTGCAGCAACCACGTCAGCATCCGCAGCCGAGATGTCGGACGGACCGATCAAGTACGAAGATCTGCCTGACGAGCACAAGAAGAAATACGATGAGCTTAAGGCCATCTTCGAAGCCGATCTCATCGGCTCTTTTGAGAAGACCCGTTCGCACGGCATTAGGTTCAAAGGATTCACACCCGAAGGCGTGTTTGAGGGGCTAGATCTGTCTCTCCCTTCGGAGGAACGTACCAGAGCCCTGCGCCAGGAAATTAACTATGCGGTGGCTCATTCTTTACATCGGCATTCTGAGAGCCTGGTGAACACTCTTGAGCGTGTTGCGCTTCGTGTGGTGCAAGAAATCATGAAGCATCAGTATTCTCCGTCAGGACCTGCTCTAGGGACTCACCAGGGAGAGATACCGTTCCACACTAGGCCACCACTGCCATTCGCGTTGGCCGCTCCACAGCAACAAGGTTCACCAGCATACGTCGTCTACAAGGTTGGAGGTGATCCCGGCGATTACCAATTCCTGTATGAGCCGCCCAAGGAGATCCCACATGGATACGTGTGCACATACGTGCCGGACTGCAACAACTGGGCGAACACGATCCAGACTACAGCAGGAGGGATTACTGGAGCAGGAGGGAGTTCTGGAGCAGATGCTGAGAAACAGGCGTGGCTAGCTAAATATGCCACCGCAATGAGTCATGAAAGCTCAACCCCTACAGCTCATACCATGGATCAGATCAGTGCAATCTTGAGAGATCAGTTCGGTATCCTGCCAAAGAAGAAAACAATCGGCTATTCCAAGCCGTATCCCAACGAGTATGACCTGATCCCACTGCCACCCAAGTATCGGCTCCCTGACTTCACAAAATTCAGTGGATCAGAAGGGTCTAGCTCAATTGAGCACGTGAGCCGATATTTGGCACAGTTGGGCATGGTTTCAACATCAGATCAGCTGCGCGTAAGGTTATTTGCGCAATCTCTCACGGGTCCAGCCTTTGGGTGGTACACCTCGTTGCCACCGGATTCAGTTCGGACATGGAAGCAGCTTGAAGAGCAGTTTCACATACAATATCACTCAGAAGCTACCGAAGCTGGCATTGCCGATCTGACGCAGGTTCGGCAAAGGCGGGGAGAGACGGTGTCTGAGTATATTCAACGTTTCAGAACTGTCAAGAACCGATGTTATTCGGTTCGTTTATCTGAGAAGGAAGCAGTCGAGCTAGCAGTGGCAGGCCTCGCATCGCCACTTAAGGATCTGACTTTCCAAGTAGAGTACAATTCACTAGCGCATATGGTCCAGAAACTGACATCTTATGAGCAGCGCCATCCAGAATTGTACCAGGACAAGTTCAAGCGCCCGATAATCCTGGTCGAGGCAGAAGAAGTTGAAGACGCACGAGAAGATCGGGGAAGTCGCCGTGGCTGAATGGGCTCGGGGGCAGTGCCCGTGTCCTGCAAATGGGTAAAGCAACCAGGGCCTGCAAAAGGGTTTGACTTTGATTTAAGCAAAACTGAGCAGATTTTTGATTTGCTGCTGAAGGAAAAACAGCTGAAGTTACCCGAAGGCCATAAAATCCCTACGGCGCATGAGTTGAACGGGAGACCATACTGCAAATGGCATCACACGTTCACCCACGCCACCAACGGCTGCAAAGTACTGCGCGGACAGATTCAGATAGCAATAGAATCAGGCCGATTAATCTTCGGACAATTTGCCATTAAAGTGGACACGCAACCGTTTCCTGGCGTCAACATGGTGGAGCTCAACCATGCCACGAAGCACCAGCCAGGTTTCGCGTTCAATATCAACATGGCAGGGCTTGTGAACCGCCATGGTAAGGATAAAGCAGAAAGCAGTCACTCCGGTGGCAAGGATAAAGAGGAGGCCGATCCACGCGACCGGCCCCAATATGATGACAGACGGTACCTGACTGAGGAAGAAGTGAGAAGCGTGCGGTACCAACGACCACTCTCCGCGCATCTCCTTAACAAATATGAGCAGTAGTATGACCGACGTCGGCGCTGCGACGTAGATGATGAGAGATATCGTCGGTCTGATGCAGATGACAGGAGATATCGTCGATATGATAGAGACAACGAAGGGTATGAGCGTCACGCTAGAGGGAGGTCAAGAGAGCAAGAAGACATGGATAGGCATTGGAACTGTCCTTTCTTTAAACACTGCTGGGACTCAGGAATGAGCCGATTGCCTACAATCGAGAACTGCCCAGAATGTAGACAGCAGAGGAAGGGAACAAATGAAGTTTCAGTGTTCAAGCGTCTAGGACCTCTCCCACCTCAGAACAGACGAGCTGAGTCATCTCAAGATGAAGACTTCGAGGAGTCAGATGAAGAAGAGGATAGGTACCACCGGCCAAGGTGGTGCCCTGATGGACTCAGCCATTCTCAGAAGCGTAGGGTGCAGCGGCTACGGAACCTAGAGGAAGCCGAGGCACAGTACCTGTACACGTTGAGGAAAGCACGGCCCGATCTGGCCGTGAAAATTCAACAAACGTTGGAAACGGAGACGCGCCCGCCAAAGAAAATATGGCGCCCCAAACAGACAAAAGCCGATGCAGAGGTATCGGCTGATACAAACATGGTGTTCGTACTCCCGTCAGAGTTTTGTGCTCCAAAAGACGAGGAAGTGTCAGTGGCACAGTTTGACTGCGGTCCACGGCCAGTCATCTTTGAGAAGCCACGAGAGAGGAGCTACAGGCATTTGAAAGCCCTATACTTGAAAGGTTACATCAATGGGCAGCCTGTCGGCAAGATGCTGGTTGACACGGGGGCAGCAGTCAACATAATGCCATACTCCATGCTGCGACGTTTGGGACGCTCCAATGACGATCTGATCAAGACCAACGTCACACTAAGTGATTTCAACGGCCAAGCATCAGAAGCACAAGGTGTTCTGAACGTGGATTTAACCGTGGGCCGAAAAACCATCCCTACCTCGTTCTTCATCGTCAACAGCAAAAGCACTTACGCTGTCCTGCTAGGAAGGGATTGGATCCACGCTAACTGTTGCATTCCATCTACAATGCACCAATGCATCATACAGTGGGATGGAGATGAAGTGAAGGTCGTTCATGCAGATGACTCGATCGAGATCTCACTAGCTGGCATGAATATTTGGGATGCAGACGACCAAGAGCCGCTCTCTCGGAATCAGTTTGGACGGCCGTGAGCGCATCGAAGCTTCAAAAACGGAGTGAGGCTGGTCTTATCCACCGGCCCGACGAGTAGCAAGATCCAAGTCTATGGACGTACGTGGCAAGGCCGATCCCTGCGATCGGCCCCAAAAAATAAAAAGCAATGAGCCTACCTCAAGCATGTCACGTAGTCAGAATAGCGCACCAATAAGTTGTAAACCCTCATTGAGCATTGCAATGAAAAGGGAGGCCGATTCCAGCAATCGGCCAAAATTATCCTCAACATGCATTTTGCCTGTGTTCAGCATTGATCTACGTTAGGATGACTGAAGAGCCGATATCTTCAATTCCTTTGAAAAAATCGGCTCGGGGGGCACTTAAGCAGATAAGATACGAGGTTATGAAGTATGAAGTGGCTGTCAATGGCCAGCAGCCAAGAGATATTTCTCAAGGATGATGGACATTGGAATACGGGGGCCGATATATAAGTAAATCGGCCGTAAAAAAATAAATTATAATTTTTTTTAAGCACAGCCGATGCACAGACATCGACTCAAGAGTTACAAACTGTTATACGCAGAGGTACAAGCTCGAATGAGCAGTTATCAAGTTACATGGAGAGGCTTGATACGTCTCCGACGTATCGATAATTTCTAATGTTCCATGCCACATTATTGATGATATCTACATGTTTTATGCATACTTTATGTCATATTTATGCATTTTCCGGCACTAACCTATTAACAAGATGCCGAAGAGGCAGTTGTTGTTTTCTGCTGTTTTTGGTTTCAGAAATCCTAGTAAGGAAATATTCTCGGAATTGGACGAAATCAACGCCCAGGGTCCTATTTTGCCACGAAGCTTCCAGAAGACCGAAGAGAAGACGAAGTGGGGCCACGGGGCGACGACACGCCGGGCGGCGCGGCTGGGCCCTGGCCGCGCGGCCCTGCTGTGTGGGTCCCCCGTGACGCCCTTTGACCTGCCCTTTCGCCTACTTAAAGCCTACGTCGCGAAACCCCCAGTACCGAGAGCCACGAGACGGAAAACCTTACTGAGACGCCGCCGCCGCCAATCCCATCTCGGGGGATTCTGGAGATCGCGTCCGGCACCCTGCCGGAGAGGGGAATCATCTCCCGGAGGACTCTTCACCGCCATGGTCGCCTCCGGAGTGATGAGTGAGTAGTTCACCCCTGGACTATGGGTCCATAGCAGTAGCTAGATGGTCGTCTTCTCCTTATGTGCTTCATTGTTGGATCTTGTGAGCTGCCTAACATGATCAAGATCATCTATCTGTAATGCTATATGTTGTGTTTGTCGGGATCCGATGGATAGAGAATACTATGTTATGTTAATTATCAATCTATTACCTATGTGTTGTTTATGATCTTGCATGCTCTCCGTTATTAGTAAAGGCTCTGGCCAAGTTTTTGCTCTTGACTCCAAGAGGGAGTATTTATGCTCGATAGTGGGTTCATGCCTCCATTAAATCTGGGACAGTGACAGAAAGTTCTAAGGTTGTGGATGTGCTGTTGCCACTAGGGATAAAACATTGATGCTATGTCCAAGGATGTAGTTGTTGATTACATTACGCACCATACTTAATGCAATTGTCTGTTGTTTGCAACTTAATACCGGAAGGGGTTCGGATGATAACCTGAAGGTGGACTTTTTAGGCATAGATGCATGCTGGATAGCGGTCTATGTACTTTGTCGTAATGCCCAATTAAATCTCACTATATTTATCATATCATGTATATGCATTGTCATGCCCTCTTTATTTGTCAATTGCCCGACTGTAATTTGTTCACCCAACATGCTATTTATCTTATGGGAGAGACACCTCTAGTGAACTGTGGACTCCGGTCCTATTCTTTACATCGCATACAATCTACTGCAATACTTGTTCTTTACTGTTTTCTGCAAACAATCATCTTCCACACAATACGGTTAATCCTTTGTTACAGCAAGCCGGTGAGATTGACAACCTCACTCGTTTCGTTGGGGCAAAGTACTTTGGTTGTGTTGTGCAGGTTCCACGTTGGCGCCGGAATCCCTGGTGTTGCGCCGCACTACATCCCTCCGCCATCAACCTTCAACGTGCTTCTTGGCTCCTCCTGGTTTGATAAACCTTGGTTTCTTTCTGAGGGAAAACTTGCTACTGTCTGCATCACACCTTCCTCTTGGGGTTCCCAACGGACGTGTGTTAATTGCACGCATCAAGCTAAATTTCGGCGCCGTTGCCGGGAGATCAAGACACGGCTGCAAGGGGAGTCTCCACAATCCAATCTCTTTACTTTGTTTTTGTCTTGCTTTATTTTATTTACTACTTTGTTTGCTGCACTTAAACAAAATACAAAAAAATTAGTTGCTAGCTTTACTTTATTTACTGTCTTGCTCTCTATATCAAAAAACAAAAAAAAAATTAGTTACTTGCATTTACTTTATCTAGTTTGCTTTATTTACTACTGCTAAAATGAATACTCCTGAAAACCCTAAGTTGTGTGACTTCACAAACACTAATAATAATGATTTCCTATGCACACCTATTGCTCCACCTGCTACTACAGCAGAATTCTTTGAAATTAAACCTCGCTTTACTCGAATCTTGTCATGAGAGAACAATTTTCTGGTGTTAGTTCTGATGATGCTGCTGCCCATCTTAATAATTTTGTTGAACTATGTGAAATGCAAAAGTATAAGGATGTAGATGGTGATATTATAAAATTAAAATTGTTTCCTTTCTCATTAAGAGGAAGAGCTAAAGATTGGTTACTGTCTTTGCCTAAGAATAGTATTGATTCATGGACTAAATGTAAGGATGCTTTTATTGGTAGATATTATCCTCCCGCTAAAATTATATCTTTAAGGAGTAGCATAATGAATTTTAAACAATTAGATAATGAACATGTTGCTCAAGCATGGGAGAGAATGAAATCTTTGGTAAAGAATTGCCCAACCCATGGATCGACTACTTGGATGATCATCCAAACCTTTTATGCAGGACTGAACTTTTCTTCGCGGAACCTATTGGATTCAGCTGCTGGAGGTACCTTTATGTCCATCACTTTGGGGGCGGCGACAAAGCTTCTTGATGATATGATGATAAATTACTCTGAATGGCACACGGAAAGGGCTCCACAAGGTAAGAAGGTAAATTCTATTGAAGAAACCTCCTCCTTGAGTGATAAGATTGATGTGATTATGTCTATGCTTGTGAATAGTAGATCTAATGTTGATCCTAATAATGTTACTTTAGCTTCATTGGTTGCTCAATAAGAAAATGTTGATGTGAATTTCATTAAAAATAATAATTTCAACAACAATGCTTATAGGAACAATTCTGGTAACAACTATAGGCCATATCCTTCTGCTAATGGTAATGGTTATGATAATTCTTATGGGAATTCTTACAACAATAATAGGAGTGTACCCCCTGGTCTTGAAGCCATGCTTAAAGAATTTATTAGTACACAAACTGCTTTTAACAAATCTGTTGAGGAAAAGCTTGATAAAATTGATATTCTTGCTTCTAGAGTTGATAGACTTGCCTCTAATGTTGATCTTTTAAAATTGAAAGTTATGCCTAATAAGGATATTGATCATAAGATTACTACTACAGCAAATGCCATCCAAGTTAGAATTAATGAGAATATAAGATTAATGGCTGAATTGCGTGCTAGGTGGGATAGAGAAGAAAATGAAAAACTAGCTAAAGAGAATAATGTAGCTAAAGTTTGGACTATTACCACCACTAGCAATGTTAATGCTCCACATGTTGCTGCACCTCCTACTAATAATGTTGAAAGAATTGGTGTTGGCAATGTTTCCACTTCTAATGTAAAGCCTGCAAAACTGCCTGAAATTGCTAAAACTGCTGAAACTGCTTGTGATAAAACTGCTGAAATTTTTTCCAACATTGGGGATGATGATCCCATTGCTGTAGCTCATAATGATTTAGATTTTGATGATTTCCACATCTCTGAAGTTATAAAGTTCTTACAAAAACTTGCTAAGAGTCCCAATGCTAGTGCTATAAATTTGGCCTTTACAAAACATATTACAAATGCTCTCATAAAAGCTAGAGAAGAGAAACTAAAACTTGAAACCTCTATTCCTAGAAAGTTAGAAGATGGTTGGGATCCCATCATTAAGATGAAGGTCAATGACTTTGATTGTAATGCTTTATGTGATCTTGGTGCAAGTATTTCTGTTATGCCTAAGAAAGTCTATGATATGCTTGACTTGCCACCATTGAAAAATTGTTATTTGGATGTTAATCTCGTCGATAATGCTAAAAAGAAACCTTTGGGGAGAGTTGATAATGTTCGTATTATGGTTAACAATAACCTTGTCCCCGTTGATTTTGTTGTCTTGGATATTGAATGCAATGCATCTTGTCCCATTATATTGGGAAGACCTTTTCTTCGAACCGTTGGCGCTACTATTGATATGAAGGAAGGTAATATTAAATATCAATTTCCTCTCAAGAAAGGTATGGAACACTTCCCAAGAAAAAGAATGAAGTTACCTTATGATTCTATTATTAGAACAAATTATGATGTCGATGCTTCATCTCTTGATAATACTTGATATACACTTTCTGCGCCTAGGCTGAAAGGCGTTAAAGAAAAGCGCTTATGGGAGACAACCCATGTTTTTACTACAGTACTTTGTTTTATATTTGAGTCTTGGAAGTTGTTTACTACTGTAGCAACCTCTCCTTATCATGTTTTTGTGCCAAGTAAAGTCTCTATGGTAAAGTTGATGCTAGATTTGGATTGCTGCACGAAACAAAGCATTGCTGTCTGTCACGAATTCGCGCAGAAGTCTCTGTAAAAAATCAAAAAAATCTGCAAATTTACGTGCGTGATCCTCAGATATGTACGCAACTTTCATTAGTTTTGAGTTTTTCCGTTTGAGCAAGTTAAGTGCCTCTTCCAGGTTCGTCTTTACGGACTGTTCTGTTTTTGACAGATTCTGCCTTTTATTTCGCATTGCCTCTTTTGCTATGTTGGATGAATTTCTTTGATCCATTAATGTCCAGTAGCTTTGTGCAATGTCCAGAAGTGTTAAGAATGATTGTGTCACCTCTGAACATGTGGATTTTTATTATGCACTAACCCTCTAATGAGTTTGCTTGAAGTTTGGTGTGAAGGAAGTTTTCAAGGGTCAAGAGAGGAGTATGATATACTATGATCAAGAGGAGTGAAAGCTCTAAGCTTGGGGATGCCCCGGTGGTTCACCCCTGCATATTTTAAGAAGACTCAAGCGTCTAAGCTTGGGGATGCCCAAGGCATCCCCTTCTTCATCGACAACATCATCGGGTTCCTCCCCGAAACTATATTTTTATTCGGTCACATCTTATGTACTTTGCTTGGAGCGTCTGTTTGTTTTTGTTTTTGTTTTTGTTTGAATAAAATGGATCCTAGCATTCATCGTGTGGGAGAGAGACACGCTCCGCTGTTGCATATGGACAAATATGTCCTTAGGCTTTACTCATAGTATTCATGGCGAAGGTTGAATCTTCTTCGTTAAATTGTTATATGGTTGGAATCGGGAAATGCTACATGTAGTAATTCTAAAATGTCTTGGATAATTTGATACTTGGCAATTATTGTGCTCATGTTTAAGCTCTTGCATCATATACTTTGCACCCATTAATGAAGAAATACATAGAGCTTGCTAAAATTTGGTTTGCATATTTGGTCTCTCTAAAGTCTAGATAATTTCTAGTATTGAGTTTTGAACAACAAGGAAGACGGTGTAGAGTCTTATAATGTTTACAATATGTCTTTTATGTGAGTTTTGCTGCACCGGTTCATCCTTGTGTTTGTTTCAAATAACCTTGCTAGCCTAAACCTTGTATCGAGAGGGAATACTTCTCATGCATCCAAAATCCTTGAGCCAACCACTATGCCATTTGTGTCCACCATACCTACCTACTACATGGTATTTCTCCGCCATTCCAAAGTAAATTGCTTGAGTGCTACCTTTAAATTCCATCATTCGCCTTTGCAATATATAGCTCATGGGACAAAATAGCCTTAAAAACTATTGTGGTATTGAATATGTACTTATGCACTTTATCTCTTATTAAGTTGCTTGTTGTGCGATAACCATGTTCCTGGGGACGCCATCAACTACTCTTTGTTGAATATCATGTGAGTTGCTATGCATGTCCGTCTTGTCTGAAGTAAGGGAGATCTACCACTTAATGGTTAGAGCATGCATATTGTAGAGAAGAACATTGGGCCGCTAACTAAAGCCATGAATCATTGTGGAAGTTTCAGTTTTGGACATATATCCTCAATCTCATATGAGAACACTAATTGTTGCTACATGCTTATGCATTAAAGAGGAGTCCATTATCTCGTTGTCCATGTTGTCCTGGTATGGATGTCTAAGTTGAGAATAATCAAAAGCGAGAAATCCAAAATGCGAGCTTTCTCCTTAGACCTTTGTACGGACGGCATGGAGGTACCCCTTTGTGACACTTGGTTAAAACATGTGTATTGCGATGATCCCAGTAGTCCAAGCTAATTAGGACAAGGTGCGGGCACTATTAGTATACTATGCATGAGGCTTGCAACTTGTAAGATATAATTTACATGATACATATGCTTTATTACTACCGTTGACAAAATTGTTTCATGTTTTCAAAATAAAAGCTCTAGCACAAATATAGCAATCGATGCTTTCCTCTTTGAAGGACCTTTCTTTTACTTTTATGTTGAGTCAGTTCACCTATTTCTCGCCACCTCAAGAAGCAAACACTTGTGTGAACTGTGCATTGATTCCTACATACTTGCATATTGCACTTGTTATATTACTTTACATTGACAATATCCATGAGATATACATGTTATAAGTTGAAAGCAACCGCTGAAACTTAATCTTCCTTTGTGTTGCTTCAATACCTTTACTTTGATTTATTGCTTTACGAGTTAACTCTTATGCAAGTCTTATTGATGCTTGTCTTGAAGTACTATTCATGAAAAGTCTTTGCTTTATGATTCAGTTGTTTACTCATGTCATTACCATTGTTTTGATCGCTGCATTCATTACATATGCTTACAATAGTATGATCAAGGTTATGATGGCATGTCACTCTAGAAATTATCTTTGTTATCGTTTACATGCTCGGGACGAGCAGGAACTAAGCTTGGGGATGCTGATACGTCTCCGACGTATCGATAATTTCTTATGTTCCATGCCACATTATTGATGATATCTACATGTTTTATGCATACTTTATGTCATATTTATGCATTTTACGGCACTAACCTATTAACAAGATGCCGAAGAGCCGATTGCTTGTTTTCTGCTGTTTTTGGTTTCAGAAATCCTAGTAAGGAAATATTCTCGGAATTGGACGAAATCAACGCCCAGGGTCCTATTTTGCCACGAAGCTTCCAGAAGACCGAAGAGAAGACGAAGTGGGGCCACGGGGCGACGACACGCCAGGGCGGCGCGGCCTGGGCCCTGGCCGCGCGGCCCTGCTGTGTGGGTCCCCCGTGACGCCCTTTGACCTGCCCTTCCGCCTACTTAAAGCCTCCGTCGCGAAACCCCCAGTACCGAGAGCCACGATACGGAAAACCTTACTGAGACGCCGCCGCCAATCCCATCTCGGGGGATTCTGGAGATCGCCTCCGGCACCCTTCCGGAGAGGGGAATCATCTCCCGGAGGACTCTTCACCGCCATGGTCGCCTCCGGACTGATGAGTGAGTAGTTCACCCCTGGACTATGGGTCCATAGCAGTAGCTAGATGGTCGTCTTCTCCTTATGTGCTTCATTGTTGGATCTTGTGAGCTGCCTAACATGATCAAGATCATCTATCTGTAATGCTATATGTTGTGTTTGTCGGGATACGATGGATAGAGAATACTATGTTATGTTAATTATAAATCTATTACCTATGTGTTGTTTATGATCTTGCATGCTCTCCGTTATTAGTAAAGGCTCTGGCCAAGTTTTTGCTCTTGACTCCAAGAGGGAGTATTTATGCTCGATAGTGGGTTCATACCTCCATTAAATGCGGGACGATGACGAGAAAGTTCTAAGGTTGTGGATGTGCTTGTTGCCACTAGGGATAAAACATTGATGCTATGTCCAAGGATGTAGTTGTTGATTACATTACGCACCATACTTAATGCAATTGTCTGTTGTTTGCAACTTAATACCAGAAGGGGTTCGGATGATAACCTGAAGGTGGACTTTTAGGCATAGATGCATGCTGGATAGCGGTCTATGTACTTTGTCGTAATGCCCAATTAAATCTCACTATATTTATCATATCATGTATGTGCATTGTCATGCCCTCTCTATTTGTCAATTGCCCGACCGTAATTTGTTCACCCAACATGCTATTTATCTTATGGGAGAGACACCTCTAGTGAACTGTGGACCCCGGTCCTATTCTTTACATCGCATACAATCTCATTGCAATACTTGTTCTTTACTCGTTTTCTGCAAACAATCATCTTCCACACAATACGGTTAATCCTTTGTTACGGCAAGCCGGTGAGATTGACAACCTCACTGTTTCGTTGGGGCAAAGTACTTTGGTTGTGTTGTGCAGGTTCCACGTTGGCGCCGGAATCCCTGGTGTTGCGCCGCACTACATCCCTCCGCCATCAACCTTCAACGTGCTTCTTGGCTCCTCCTGGTTCGATAAACCTTGGTTTCTTTCTGAGGGAAAACTTGCTACTGTCTGCATCACACCTTCCTCTTGGGGTTCCCAACGGACGTGTGTTAATTGCACGCATCAAGGCTCTACTGAAGGAATGCATCAAGAGCATGGAGAGCGTCAACACAAACACGATCCACCTCGGCGATCTCGGCCTCATCATCCTCGTCTTGGCCTGTCACCAGCTGCTTGTTCAGGGCACGGATTTCAGCCAGATCAGTTTTTTGCTCAGCTTTGAGGCATTCTGCTTCTTCGTGGGAGTGAGCAATAAGAGCTTCCTTATCTTGGATGAGCTGTTTGGTGGCTCGGACCCTTCCTTCAAGGTCCTCCAATTCCTTTCGCAAGGCCTCAAGTTCAGCAGTGTTAGCAGAGGTGTCTGTTTTGGCGTCCAAAACCGCCTTCTTCTCATTAAGCCGCTGACATTTGTTCGCAATATCGGCTTTCAGTGGAAGCTGGGCATGGCGTAGGCCGATTCTCTGACGAGCCAGTTTCACCCTTGACCTGTAGGCAGACAGAGTCACGACCGGCCAGAGTTTCACCTGCAACGTCACCGGGAGATGAGGCTGGATTTCTTCAAGAATGCTCTTCACTTCCTCGGGGTTTTCAACCAATATCTCAATTGAAGAGGAGAGCAAGGCTTTGAGATGCTGGAGTTGACCATGTGTAGCGCTGGGGCCTGTTTCCTCGCTTGCTTTAGACATGGCTGGTTCGATGAATTCAGGGTCGAACGTTAGCAAGCTTGAGAGGTCACAACCCTGACAAAACGATAAGGATAACGTTAGTATACAGCGAAAGAGAAAGGCAGAGCAGAGGAAAGGAAGTGTACCTCTCCTAAGACCAGAGGAACAGCCGATGAAGTGGCGATCGGCTCTTGCGTTTCTGCTACGGGCTTGGCCCAGTTGGTAGCTTCGTCACCCACGCTTTTGGAAGTTGCTAGGTCCAGGGTGGTGGATGGCATCAGTACCTCCTCGACTTCTCCACTAGAGGTGTCGTCAGTCTGTAAAAGAAGGGGTTAGCCGATGGGAATAGCAATAGGGTATCGTGAATAGGAGCCAAGGAGAGTATGGAGGATGATTACATTCGAGATCTCCCGGTTTGAGGAAGAGGTTTGCGGTTCCTTGCGAGCTCTCTTGATACATCGGCTCTTTGTGCGAAGACCGCCTTTTCCTGTTTCGATGGGAGCCTGGGAATCAGCAGGTTCAGGAGCTGACCTTTTCTTGGAGGCCGACGGTGGCAAGTCTGGCTGGCTCTGCGTGGTGGTTTTCCCAGAATCGCTCGAGCTCGATTCCCCTTGACTGGATTGCGTCCCCTCGCTGGAGTTTTCTTCAGTAGAGGTTTGTAAAGGAAATACCATCACGACGCAGAAGCCTGGAAGGATAAATTGAACCAACCAAGGCATAGATCAGCTTACGTGCAAATTTTCTTGGGCTGAAGTTGGGGCATGGCGCTTCAAGATCTTCCTGGTAGCTACCTTCCTCACTGCTGTTCTCACCTTAGCTGAGGCTCGGGGGGCAGCTGGCCTAGAAGTTGCTCTGCCCTTTGAAGCCGATTTTGGTGAAATCGGCTGGTTCTGCATCACGACCTTTTTCAAGGATGGCGAGTTTTTGCAGAAGAGGACCACCGGAGCTGGTGGGAGGAATATGAAGGGGGAGCCGTCATCATGTACAAGTGCTGGACCATCTTGTTGCTGCAAGGAGACAGGGTAGGTTTATAAAAAAGAAATCGTGATAAGCTACTTCAAGATAAACCGTGGATGGTGGTACCTGTTCTGCAGGGATATCATATTCAGCATCAAGTTGTTTCAACAATGGTCCCAGAGCTCTCCTGAAGGCATGAGTCTTCCACATGGTCCACCAGGTCTCGAAACCATCCGTTGATGAGGTGAAAGAGAGGTTGTGAGGAATTGGGATGGCTAGAGCATCAAAGAATGAGTAACCCCTCTGACTCATAAGGACATCGGGCAGATCAGCTCTGCTCTCTGTTAAGTGGTGGAGGAAGAAATGAGGAGACACCTGTGCAAGACCAAATTGCCGGGCTGCTACGACCGGCTGGTAAGACTCATAACCAGGTTTGATGATCCTGTTTGAGGTGCTCATGCCCACTGGAAGGAAGCAAGGACGAATCATGGTAGAATACAATTGCCGGGTGCTGGTGTCATCGGCAAAACTGTCTAGCCTAAAGGAGACCGGATTCTCAAAGTGCTCAGATTCCGTGTAAGGGAAGAAGAGAGGATTATCCAAGCCTCGGAAGAAAACGCTGAACCATTTCGATGCTTCCTTGGGAGTCAATTTACTGCCTGGAAGACTATACAGAGCTTGGCCGTAGCTAGTACATCGGATTTTCTTCCCATTGGCATCTGGAAAGGTGCGAGTGGCCAGAAGTGGGAAGTTTGGAGTGTGGTTCTGGAAGTATAACTGAGCCCATAACTGAATAAACCACCAGGGACCTCCTGTTTTGACTGTCTTTTGAGAAAACAGTTTGATAGACATTAGTTGGAGGTATCGATAGACTTCTCCAAGGAACAGTTTGCCAATGCCCAGTTGTGTGCCTTTGGCAAGTTCATAGGCCAGGGAAAGGTAATTCTTGGTGGGAGCAAGTGAAGGGCCACAGAATATGAAATGCTCCAGCCAGAAATTCAGGAAGGCCGTGTGTTCTTTCTCTGTCACAGGGCCTTTGCTTTTCATGTGGCGTCGAAGGTAAGCACCCCAGTTTGTGCACTCTGTTTTGGAGGAGAGTGTGAAAGGGACCTTTGGCAGCATAAAAGCAGAGTGGCTTGGAGATGCAATGTCTAGACCAGTGATCATGGCCACGTCTAGAAGGGTTGGTGTCATTGGGCCATGACCGAACATGAAGCAATTCAAAGTATCAGACCAAAAGTAGCCGATGGTTTTCAGGAGGTTTTCATGTTTCTCAAGTGGAGACAATGATAAAGCTAAAGCATCGGCTATTCCCGTGGTTTCCCAGGTGGCTTGGTGGGTTTTGGATACTCTCTTGTACCATGAAACCCAATCTTCAGGAGGATTAGGCCAGGCTCGTAAGCAGTCCGCCCAAGAAGTTAGATCCAAATTCTGGTTTACGAAGGGAATTCTATTGGCCTCGCATGAAATCAAATGGGCAGGACTTTCAGTAGAACGAGGGCCAAGACAGAGAGAATTTGGAAGGGAAGGATGCGGCAGCAGAATGTCTGAGACCTAAAAATTAATGGCAGAATGAGACATTAATTCAGGTGTTTGCTGTTAATTCTAACGCTATGCTCGGATAGTGGGGAGCGATTGAGGATTACCTTCAGGCCAGAGACCGTGGCGTTGGCATTGGATGATTCCGCCATTGGGGTCGCTGCGGAAATTGAATCTGAGCGACTGAGATCTGAGATTTACGTTGCTGGAAGTTGGACCTGTTCGAACGGCGATTTGGGGATCTGAGACTCTTCAGGCAGGGGTTGCAGGTTACCGTTTGAAATAGGCAACTGATTTGGCCTTACCCACGTTTTATGGTGAAGGCCGATGCGCTGCCATCGGCTCTTTGCGCGTTGACTTGTTTTGACAATCGGTAAAATTGGTATGAAGGCAAAATCGACATAGAAACATTTTCTTCATTAATAAAGAAGATTTTTATAGAGAAGAGCCGATTGCTCAAAAGAGGAAGAACAAAAGAGCCGATTACTACTAGTCCTATGCTACTAGTCCTAGTCTAAGGGTCGTTGCTGCCCTCGTCGGTGCTATTGTGGCTGCCGTCGGCGCTGCTGCCGGCGGGCTCCTCGTCGTTGCTGCCGTAGCCTTCGGCAGGGGCCCCGTACTCCTCCTCGTCATCGTCGTCGTCGTCATCATCATCCGACCCGGCGCGGAAGCGCTTTGCCGGCGGCTCGTCGGAGAATGAGGAGGTGTCCTCCTCTTCTTCCTCTCCCTCGTCAGAGGAGGTGAAGTCGTCCCAGGAGAAGCGGTCGTCCTCGCTCTCCGCCTCCTCTTCCCCATCGACGAGGAATTGGAGGTCGGCTTCTCCGTCGGTCAAAGACTTGTCGTCCTCGGACCAGACGGAGGAATCGTGATCCTCCTTGTCCCACGTCGTTGGGGCAAGGATGTCGTGCGCCGCCAACGAGCCCCACTCTGGCGTTGGCTCGCGCGAAGAAGAGGATAGAGAGGAAGGACCCGATGTCCCAGAGGAGGAGGAGGAGGAAGACATGGCTGCGGAGGAGGGTTTTTTGCAGATGGCTAGTACGGAGCAGGGGGGTGAAGAAGCGAACTGCTCGATGCGGTTAAATAAAGGGGATATAGTGGAAATTTAATGTTGCGGTGGTTTCCGAGGAACATGGTGCCAAAACTGTCAAATCGTGCAGGGAAGTTGAGAAGGCAAGGCATCATGATGAAAGGATACTGCGACGGTTCTGCTCTGCCACGACGTGACCCTACGAAGGAAAAACAGAGTGGTTTTGATATTATCATTACCAAAACCAGGGGGCATGTGTTTGTTATCACCAGAATTTGACCAAATCAGAAGTGGGCCGCGATCAAGATGGACTTGAAGATATATACATGGAAGGAATATGAGAATTGGCCTTTTATACCAAGTTGGGCTAAATTGCCCGTGTATCTGTAACATATTAGATCGCATCTTAGCTTAGAAGTTAGAGTTTATCTCGTGCACGGTTTAGTGCACGCCCACATTAGGAAGTCCGCCGGACTATAAATATGTACCTAGGGTTTATGGAATAAACAACAACCAACGTTCAACCACAAACAAATCTCGGCGCATCGCCAACTCCTTCATCTCGAGGGTTTCTACCGGTAAGCACCATGCTGCCTAGATCGCATCTTGCGATCTAGGCAGCACGAGCCTGCCCCTGTTGTTCATGCGTTGCTCGTGCTGAAGCGTTTTTGATGGCGAGCAATGTAGTTATCATAGATGTGTTAGGGTTAGCATTGTTCTTCGAATTACATGCTTTCGTAGTGCAACCCTTGCATATCTAGCCGCCCTTACACCTTTCCCAGGTGTAGGGGCGGCACCCCGCTTGATCATTATTTAGTAGATCTGATCCGTTACGGTTGCTCCTTGATTCATCAAGGATTAGTTTAATATCTGCAATAGTTAGGCCTTACAAAGGGTTGGAGGATCCAGCGGCGTGTAGGGTGGCGTTTGCTAGTCCTAGACAGGACGTTCCGATGATCAACCTCGTGTTGGTTTTTAGGCCCCGTCTAGGATCGGCTTACGATCACCGTGCGCCAGCGCGAGGCCCAATCGTGAGTAGGATGATCCGATTATGCGGTGAAAACCCCAGATCGTCGTGGATCTCATTAGCTTTATCTTGATCAAGCGGGACCACCATATATTCGGCCACCCCGGACGCAATCATGGGTGGATCGGCTCCTCGAGTCGATTCACGGGACAACCCGAGAGCCGATCGAGGCACGTATTTAACGTGTACGTGTGTGCCTCGCAGGAAACTAAGCGAGGCATCATCCACACCTTCCCGACCAGTATAGGTCAGGTGGCACGCCCTGCAATTTGCATCGGCGCGCGACCAGGAGGCTTTGCGGGCCGTCGCTCAGAGGGACTGGGGCCAGCCGCAGCCCTAGTTGTTCCCGGCTCTACGGTGTTGGCCAGTCGCTGCCCGCCGGTGGGTTTCTGACGTCAACACATTCTGGCACGCCTAGTCGGACGCATCTTCGACATCCACCACATCGCCATCTACATCTGAGATGGCGGAAAGCACTCCGGTCAAGCACGAGGGCCTGGCTGACAAGCTCAAGGAAAAACATGACAAGATCAAGGCAGTCCTCGAGACCGAACCCATCGGCTCCATGAAGAACACACGTTCGCACGGCATCGAGCTCAACGGAGACACGCGTCCGTTGCCTGATGTCAATATGGTGGACCTTAGCCACCGCGGAAGGAAGCCAGAGTTCTCCTTTGGCATCAACATGGCAGGGCTTGCAAGCCGCCATGACAAAGACAAGGCGGAAAGCAGCCACTCCCGTGGCAAAGATAAAGAGGAGGCCGCTCCACACGACCGGCCCCAAGGCGACGATAGACGGTACCTAACCGCAGAGGAGGTGAAAAGCATATGGCATCAACACCCACGCTCCGTACATCTCCTCAACAAGTTTGAGCAGCAATACGACCGACGTCAGCGTTACGACGAAGACAACGAAGGATGTCATCGGTCCAATGCAGAGGACAGGAGGTACCGTCAGCGTGACGGAGGCGACAACGGGCACGAACGTCACGCCAGAGGAAGCTCGAGGGAGCCGGACAACGTGGATAGGCACTGGAACTGCCCCTTCTTCAAACACTGCTGGGACTCAGGAATGAGCCGATTGCCGACAATCGAGAATTGCCCAGAATGCAAGCAGAAGAAGAGGGATACAGCTAACGTGTCCGTGTTCCAACGCTTAGGACCTCTCCCGCCTCGGAGCAAGTGGGCTGAGTCCACTCAGATAGAGGATCTCGAGGAACTAGAGGACGATGATGAAGAAGATAAGTATCATCGGCCAAGATGGTGTCCTGATGGGCTCAGCCATTCCCAGAAGCGAAGGGTTCAGCGTCTACGTGGATTGGAAGAAGCCGAAAGGTTATATCTGCACACGTTGAGGAAGGCACGGCCTGACCTGGCCGCCAAAATTCAGTGAACCCTGGACGAGGAAGGTCGGCCACAGAGAAAAGAGTGGCGCCCCAAGCAAAGGAAAGCCGATGACGATACATCGGCTGGCACAACATGGTCTTCATCCTTCCAGCGGAATTTAGCGCTCCAAGGTTATATGAAGCACCTGTGGCACAATTGGACTGCGGCCCACGGCCGGTCATCTTCGAGAAGCCACGAGAAAGGAGTTACAGGCATCTGAAGGCCCTGTACTTGCGAGGTTACATCAATGGGCAGCCTGTCAACAAGATGTTGGTGGACACTGGAGCGGCAGTGAACATTATGCCATACTCCATGCTACGTCGGTTGGGACGCTCCAGCTCAGATTTGATCAAAACCAATGTAACACTGAGCGATTTCAACGGCCAAGCATCTGACGCACAAGGTGTCCTGAATGTGGATCTGACCGTAGGAAGGAAGACTGTCCCTACGACGTTCTTTATTGTCGACAGCAAGAGCACCTACGCTCGTACTCGCTAGGGAGAGATTGGATCCACGCCAACTGTTGCATTCCATCCACGATGCACCAATGCCTGATACAGTGGGATGGAGATGAAGTGGAAGTCGTCCATGCAGATGATTCAGCCGAGATTTCAACAGCCGGCATGGACGTTTGGGAGACATCAGGCCAGGAGCCACTCTCAGGCATCAATTTGGACGACTGCGAACGCATCGATGTGACAAAGAACGGGGTGAGGCTGGTTTTATCCACCGGACTGACCGTATAGCAAGAACGCATCGATGTGACAAATATGGCAAGGCTGATCCTTGTGATCGGCCCCAAAGATTTGTGGAGGAACATTACAAAACCTTCACCGAGCAAGCAACGTGGAGGCCGATCCCAAACAATCGGCTAAAATTATCCTCACCAGCTATCCTTCCTGGGCGTCAACATTTGACCCTACGGGGACTACCTAAAAGAGCCGATACCATCAATTCTCTTGACAGAATCGGCTCGGGGGGCACCTAGATGGATAGAACACGAGGATACGGAGTGTGAAGCAATGCGAGATGTACTCTCTGATAAAGTGAGGACCGATTCGTAAGCAAATCGCAATGCGAGATGTACTCTCTGATAAAGTGAGGACCGATTCGTAAGCAAATCGGCTGCAACAAAAAATTTGAAATATTTTGAGCACAGCCAAGGCATAGCCATCGACTCAAGGAATACAACTGGTGCAAGTGGAAGCCCAATGGAGCAGGTTCAACAGCAGGACGATCTGCATGTTCACGGTTCATCAGAGCCACTAGTAGTTGTTCGCAAGACGAAGGACCGCAGCCTTGGCCAACAACGAGAGTAGCACGAACATGCAGATCGGGCTAATATCATGAGAACAGCCAATGATCAACCAATTGGCTATGGAACTCTCTTCGGGCTTGATCAGGGCGACGATTTCATCAACATTCCCATCAGAAGCTCCTGCTTTGGACCAAAGAAGCTCGGGGGGCAGCTCACCCTGAAGGTTCGCCGCTCTTAAAAGCCGATCTGGTTAGAATCGGTTGATTGCTGCATCGCCACTTAGGGGCTCGCAGAAAGGGTTGGAAGTCCTTGGAGAGAAGATTTGAATCCCCAAGCCATGACGAGGCGGTTGGCCGCGGAGGAGGACACGAGAATAGAACTAGGAGAGGTTGGAAAGCCACCACATTTGAGGGCTTCTTAGTTCAAAGGGGTTGTCGTCCTTTCTGAGCCTTGTTTGGTGCATCAGCTCTTTGGGCAGAAGTTTCTCTGCTACATTGATAAAAGCTGAAGAAGCTTGGGGGGGCAGCGTACCCTGAAATATCCCTACTATGAGAAGCCGATTTCGTTGGAATCGGTTGGTTATGCAGTATAACGTTGAAGCCAATGGGGGGCGTATCTGGCTGGTTCATTACTGTTCTCGCCTTGACTGAGGCTCGGGGGGCAGCTCGTCCTAAAGGGTTTTCGTTCTGAGGGGCCAATCTTGTTGGAATCGGCTGTATCACAGTTTGGTTAAGGGTGGGTTGCATCAGATCCGCCGATGGAAAGGAGCCGATCTGACCAGCAAGGCGCAGGGAATGAACGGAAGAAGCTCGGGGGGGCAGCTCACCCTGAGGGTTCCCTGCTCATGAGGGCCGATTCTGTTGGAATCGGCTAGCTAATATCTCACAACTTGGGAGCTGACAGGAGCCCGTTTGGCTGGTTCACTATCGTCCTCATCACTGATTGTACCTCGACTGGGGCTCGGGGGGTAGCTGGCCTGGTGGACGCTTTGTGTTTTAGGTGCTGATCGGGTTGCCATCGGTTAGTCTTGTGCCGCGCTCTCCTTCGGAGGTGGTGATCCATCAGAGTGCAAACTCATCGGTCGAAAAGATGAGGGACGAATTATGAGAGACCGATGCGTTGCCATCGGCTCTTTGAGCGTTGATCATATTGATAACCAGCAAAGGCAGTTTGAGGGGAAATCGGCAAAGTGGAAGAAAGTTCTTCATGGCGAAAGGAATTTTTCATATGATAAGATTTCTTACAAGGAGGAGCCGATTGCTCAATAAAGAGGAAACAGATTGCTACCACTAGCCCTGTGCTAAATGGTCTCTACTCTAAAAGCCGTCGCTATCCTCGCCATCACCACCGTAGCCGCCGCCGGTGCTGCTGCTGGCGGACTCTTCGTTGCTGCTACTGTAACCTTCAGCGGAAGCTTCCTCCTCGTCATCATCATCGTCCTCGTCTGACCAGGCCCAACCACGGATGCGCTTTGGCGGCGGTTCGTCGGAGGAGGTATCGTCCTCTTGGTCCTTCTTCGTGTCAGAGGAGGCGTCTTCGTCTTCATCGTCCTCTTCTTCTTCTTGGGTAATGGAGGTGAATTTACCCCGGAAAGGAGGGTCTTCGTCGTCGTTCTCTGCCTCCAGTTCTCCGTCGACCAGGAACCGGAGGTCATCTTCCCCGTCAGTTAGGGGCATGTCGCCATCTGACCAGACGAGGTCCTCGGGTAGGCCCTCCGGCATGAAATCGAAATCAAACTCTTGCTTATCCCAACGCCTGGGAGCGCGCCTATTGTATGCCTCCATCTGGTTGTACTTTGGAATCGACTCGCTTGAGGAGGAGGATTGGGAAGAGGAAGAGGAAGACATTGCTACAGGGAAGAGGGTTTTTTGGGTGCCGATAGTTAGAACAGAGGAAGAGGATGAAGAGGGCTAATCAGTCGGCGCGGTTAAATAAAGGAGGAGCCTAGTGGAAATTTAATGCCACAGCAGTTTCCGAGGAGGTGGTGCCCAACAGAAAGAGTTTGCGGCCACGTGGAGAAGTGGAAGGGGCAAGGCATCATGATGAAGGATTCTGCGGTGGTTTCTGCTCTGCCACGACATGACCCGACGAAAGAAAAGCATAATGATTTTGGAAATGTCATTTCCAAAACCAGGGGGGCATGTGTTATCACCAGAATTTGACCAAATCAGAAGTGGGCCGCGATCAAGATGGACTTGAAGATATATACATGGAAGGAATATGAGAATCGGACTTTTATACCAAGTTGGGCTAAATTGCCCGTGTATCTGTAACATATTAGATCGCATCTTAGTTTAGAAGTTAGAGTTTATCTCGTGCACGGTTTAGTGCACGCCCACATTAGGAAGTCCGCCGGACTATAAATATGTACCTAGGGTTTATGGAATAAACAACAACCAACGTTCAACCACAAACAAATCTCGGCGCATCGCCAACTCCTTCATCTCGAGGGTTTCTACCGGTAGCACCATGCTGCCTAGATCGCATCTTGCGATCTAGGCAAGCACGAGCCTGCCCCTGTTGTTCATGCGTTGCTCGTGCTGAAGCGTTTTTGATGGCGAGCAACGTAGTTATCATAGATGTGTTAGGGTTAGCATTGTTCTTCGAATTACATGCTTTCGTAGTGCAACCCTTGCATATCTAGCCGCCCTTACACCTTTCCCAGGTGTAGGGGCGGCACCCCGCTTGATCATTATTTAGTAGATCTGATCCGTTACGGTTGCTCCTTGATTCATCAAGGATTAGTTTAATATCTGCAATAGTTAGGCCTTACAAAGGGTTGGAGGATCCAGCGGCGTGTAGGGTGGCGTTTGCTAGTCCTAGACAGGACGTTCCGATGATCAACCTTGTGTTGGTTTTTAGGCCCCGTCTAGGATCGGCTTACGATCACCGTGCGCGAGCGCGAGGCCCAATCGTGAGTAGGATGATCCGATTATGCGGTGAAAACCCCAGATCGTCGTGGATCTCATTAGCTTTATCTTGATCAAGCAGGACCACCATATATTCGGCCACCCTGGACGAATCATGGGTGGATCGGCTCCCTGAGCCGATTCACAGGACAACCTGAGAGCCGATCGAGGCTCGTATTTAACGTGTACGTGTGTGCCCTGCAGGAAACTAAGCGAGGCATCATCCACACCTTCCTGACCAGGTATAGGTCGGTGGCACGCCCTTGCAATTTGCATCGGCGCGCGACCAGGAGGCTTTGCGGGCCGTCGCTCAGAGGGACTGGGGCCAGCCGCAGCCCTAGTTGTTCCCGGCTCTACGGTGTTGGCCAGTCGCTGCCCGCCGGTGGGTTTCTGACGTCAACAGTGTTATCACCAGATTTTAGCCAAATCAGGAGATGGGCCGTAATTGAGATGGGCTTGAAGGATATACACCTGGAGCGTCTCTGAAGCGGCCTTACACGATAAGTTTGGGCTAGATTTCCCGTGTATCTGTATATTATTAGTAGATTGCATCTTAGTTTAGAATGAAGAGATAGAGTCTAGCCCGTACACGGGTAAGTTTATTCCCGCATTAGAAAGTCTACGGACTATAAATATGTATCTAGGGTTATTGAGAGAGGAGGACAATCACGTTCACAACAAACACAAACCAGGCGCATCGCCACCCCTTGTTTCGAGGGTTTCTTCCGGGTAAGCATCATGCTGCCTAGATCGCATCTTGCGATCTAGGCAGTATACGTTTATTCGTTATCTTATGTTGCTCGTGCTGAAGCATTGTTGATGGCGAGTAGCATTACTTATCATAGATGTTTTGGGGCTTGCATGGATGCTTTTCTTATACATATTTGCTTAAGATATGCCGTCCCTCGATATCTAGCTGCCTATACACCTATGTAGATGTAAGGGCAGCACCCTGCTTGTTCGTTATTTAGTAGATCCGATCTGTTATAGTTGCTCCTTGTTCTTCAAGGATTAGTTTAATATCCGCATGGTTAGGCCTTGCAAACGGGTTGAACGATCCGGTAGTGCGAGAGGTGTGGTTTGTTAGCCCTAAGAGGGATAGTTCCGGGAATTGACTTAATGTTGGTTTTTAGGCCTCTTTTAGGGTTAGTTTTCCATCATCTTTCGTGTCTGCTAGGCTCAACTACGCGTAGGATGTTCCGATCATGCGGTGAAAACCCTAAACTGTCGTAGATTGGTTTAACTTTGTGTTGATCAAGCAGGTTCCCCATGTCACCGTAAATCCAACGTGAACCATGGGGCAATCGGCTCCTTGAGCCGATCCACAGGGCAACCTGAGAGCCGATCGGGCTCGTATTTAATGTTTACGTGTCTACCATGCAGGAGACTAATCGAAGCAATCCAACACCTTCCTGACCAGGTATAGGTCAGGTGGCACGCCCTTGCAACCGCTAGGACGTGTGCCGGAGCATTGCGGGACGACGTCGAGGCACCAGGGCCCACCCAGCAGTCTTGGTAGCTTCCCGGCTCTTCGTGTTGCTTAGTCGCTGCTCGCCGGTGGGTTTTGGCAGGCAACACCTATATATATATGTAGGGTTTAATTAGGGTTTAGGGTTTAGGGTTATCTAGCTAGGGTTGTAGGGTTAGGGTTAGAGTTAATTAGGGTTTAGGGTCTAGGGTTTAGGGTTTAGGGTTTGGGGTTTATGGTTTAGGGTCTAGGGTTAGGGTTTAGGGTTTAGTGTTTAGTGTTTAGGGTTTAGGGTTTAGGGTGTAGTGTTTAGGGTTTAGGGTCTAGGGTTTAGGGTTTAGTGTTTAGGGTGTACGTTTAGGGTATAATTAGGGATTAGGGATTAGGGTTTTAGGGTTTAAGGTTTAGGGATCATCGATCGAGTGCACACACACATTATTAGAGGCACCCGCGCCTTTGCGCATAAAGCGTATATAAGTGTGTTTTTTGGCCACCAACGATATATAGATCGAGAGAGATTGAAATGTATATATATCCCCAAGAATATGTTCAGATATATATATTGAAATATATGCACGAATGATATGTGCAAGGTATGACATGCGCGCATGCACACTAATTGTATATATATATTATGAGGCAACTAATTAATCAAATGTGTTTTCATTCGAGAGAACTTGTCAAAATTCAAGTTAATTAATTTATCAGCGCTAATTAGTTGGTCGCCTGCTTGATGCGCAATGAAGTGTCGTTGGCCTATATATATGTAGGGTTTAATTAGGGTTTAGGGTTTAGGGTTATCTAGCTAGGGTTTTAGGGTGTTAGGGTTAGGGTTAATTAGGGTTTAGGGTCTAGGGTTTAGGGTTTAGGGTTTGGGGTTTAGAGTTTAGGGTTTAGGGTCTAGGGTTAGGGTTTAGGGTTTAGTGTTTAGGGTTTAGGGTTTAGGGTTTAGGGTGTAGTATTTAGGGTTTAGGGTCTAGGGTTTAGGGTTTAGTGTTTAGGGTGTACGTTTAGGGTATAATTAGGGATTAGGGATTAGGGTTTCAGGGTTTAAGGTTTAGGGATCATCGATCGAGTGCACACATATTAGAGGCACCCGCGCCTTTGCGCATAAAGTGCATGCGTATATAAGTGTGTTTTTTGGCCACCAACGATATATAGATCGAGAGAGAGATTGAAATATATATATCCCCAAGAATATGTTCTGATATATATTGAAATATATGCACGAATGATATGTGTAAGGTATGACATGCGCGCATGCACACTAATTGTATATATATTATGAGGCAACTTAATCAAATGTGTTTTCATTCGAGAGAACTTGTCAAAATTCAAGTTAATTAATTTATCAGCGCTAATTAGTTGGTCGCTCGCTTGATGCGCAATGAAGTGTCGTTGGCCTATATATATATGTAGGGTTTAATTCGGGTTTAGGGTTTAGGGTTATCTAGCTAGGGTTTTAGGGTTAGGGTTAGGGTTAATTAGGGTTTAGGGTCTAGGGTTTAGGGTTTGGGGTTTAGTGTTTAGGGTTTAGGGTCTAGGGTTAGGGTTTAGGGTTTAGGGTGTAGTGTTTAGGGTTTATGGTCTAGGGTTTAGGGTTTAGTGTTTAGGGTGTTTAGGGTGTATGTTTAGGGTAGGGTTTTAGGGTTTAAGGTTTAGGGATCATCGATCGAGTGCACACACACATTATTAGAGGCACCCGCGCCTTTGCGCATAAAGTGCATGCATATGTGTGTTGTTCTGGCCACCAACGATAGATCGAGAGAGAGAGAGAGAGAGATTGAAATCCCCAAGAATTAGAGGACCCCTTGCACAAGTGTTGGCCATCTATATATAATATGAATCCCAATAATGTTCATACATGATAGGGCATATGTGTGAAGCAATTTTTTCCGAGAACTTGTAAAGATTCAAATTTATCAGTGCAAATGGAAACTAGTGCACATTAGAGGACCCTCTTGCACACGTGTTGGCCATCGATGTATAGTTTGAATCCCAATAATGTTCATACATGATAGGCTATATGTGAATCAATTTTTTATTCCAAGAACTTGTCAAGATTCAAATTTATCGGTGCTAATGGAAACTAGTGCGCACTAGACGAACCCCTTGCGCAAGTGCTGGCCATTACATATAGTAGTTTAAATCTTAAGAATGTTCATACATGATAGGCCATATGTGCAAAGAATTTTTTTCCCGTGAACTTGTCAAAATTCAAGTTTATCGTTGCAAATGGAAACTAGTCCAAAAAATTACATAGAGGTCCAAAAGAACTAGACAATAACTAATAGGACCTGCAACTTTACAAAAAGGACCCCAAAACATATAGAAGAAAATCAATCGAGTCCTTCTGGACCGCACACCAGATCTCTGCTCCGCATCCTTTCCAGCAACTCCGTCGCCGGGGACTGATACGTCTCCGACGTATCGATAATTTCTTATGTTCCATGCCACATTATTGATGATATCTACATGTTTTGTACACATTATATGTCATATTTATGCGTTTTCTGGAACTAACCTATTAACAAGATGCCGAAGTGCCAGTTTCTGTTTTCTGCTGTTTTTAGTTTCAGAAATCCTAGTAAGGAAATATTCTCGGAATCGGACGAAATCAAGACCTAGGTTCCTATTTTTCCACGAAGCTTCCGAACACCCGGGAAGGACCGGAGGGGGGCCACAGCCCACCGGACCATAGGCCGGCGCGGCCGGGTGTGGCCCGCGCCACCCTATGGTGTCGCCGCCTCTTCGACCCTCCGACGCCGCCTCTTCGCCTATATAAAGGTCCCGGACCTAAAACCTCGATACGAAAAGCCACGGTACGAGAAACCTTCCGCAGCCGCCTCCATCGCGAAGCCAAGATCCGGGGACAGGAGTCTCCGTTCCGGCACGCCGCCGGACGGGGAAGTGCCCCCGGAAGGCTCCTCCATCGACACCACCGCCATCTTCATCAACGCTTCTGTCTCCCATGAGGAGGGAGTAGTTCTCCATCGAGGCTCGGGGCTGTACCGGTAGCTATGTGGTTCATCTCTCTCCTATGTGCTTCAATACAATAATCTCATGAGCTGCCTTACATGATTGAGATTCATATGATGATGCTTGTAATCTAGATGTCGTTATGCTAGTCAAGTGAATTTTACTTATGTGATCTCCGGAGACTCCTTGTCCCACGTGTGTAAAGGTGACAAGTGTGTGCACCGTGTGGGTCTCTTAGGCTATATTTCACGTAATACTTATTCGCTGTTATGAATGGCATAGT
>NC_061510.1:367508634-367511134 GCF_022539505.1 Lolium rigidum
CCCTCCTCATGGGAGACAACAGCGTTGATGAAGATGGCGGTGGTGTCGATGGAGGAGCCTTCCGGGGGCACTTCCCCGCCCCGGCAGCGTGCCGGAACAGAGACTCCTGTCCCCCAGATCTTGGCTTCGCGATGGCGGCGGCTCTGGAAGGTTTCTCGTACCGTGGGTTTTCCGTCCCGAGGTTTTAGGTCAGGGACCTTTAAATAGGCGAAGAGGCGGAGTCGGAGGGGCGACGAGGCGGCGACACCATAGGGGGGCGCGGCCAGGGCCCAGGCCGCGCCACCTCGTCGTCCGGGGCCCACGGGGCCCCCTCTGGCGGCTCTCGGATGTTCTGGATGCTTCCGGTGAAAATAGGAACCCGGGCGTTGATTTCGTCCAATTCCGAGAATATTTCGTTACTAGGATTTACGAAACCAAAAACAGCAGAAAACAGCAACTAGCACTTCGGCATCTTGTTAATAGGTTAGTTCCAGAAAATGCATAAATATGACATAAAGTGTGCATAAAACATGTAGATATCATCAATAATGTGGCATGGAACATAAGAAATTATCGATACGTCGGAGACGTATCAGACGTATCGGTAAACATGTAAGAATCAATGCACATAGTTGACACAAGTGTTTGCTTCTGGGATAGAAAGAATAGGTAAACTGACTCAATAATAAAGTAGAAGAATGGTCCTTCGCAGAGGGAAGCATGGATTACTGTTTTTGTGCTAGAGCTTTTATTTTGAAAACATAGAAACAATTTTGTCAACGGTAGTAATAAAGCATATGTGTTATGTATAAGATATCCTATAAGTTGCAAGCCTCATGCATAGATTACCAATAGTGCTCGCACCTTGTCCTAATTAGCTTGGATTAACATGGATTATCATTGCATAGCATATGTTTCAACCAAGTGTCACAAAGGGGTACCTCTATGCCGCCTGTACAAAGGTCTAAGGAGAAAGCTCGCATTGGATTTCTCGTTTTCGATTATTCTCAACTTAGACATCCATACCTGGACAACATAGACAACAGATAATGGACTCCTCTTTAATGCATAAGCATTCAACAACAGATAATATTCTCATAAGAGATTGAGGATTAATTTTCCAAACTGAAACTTCCACCATGGATCATGGCTTTAGTTAGCGGCCCAATGTTCTTCTCTAACAATATGCATACTCAAACCATTTGATCATGAAAATCGCCCTTACTTCAGACAAGACGAACATGCATAGCAACTCACATGATATTCAACAAAGGTGTAATAGTTGGTGGCGTCCCCAGAAACATGGTTACCGCTCAACAAGCGACTTATAAGAAATAAGATACATAGCTACATATTCTTTGCCACAATAGTTTTTAAGGCTATTTCCCATGAGCTATATATTGCAAAGACAAGGAATAGAATTTTAAAGGTAGCACTCAAGTAATGTACTTTGGAATGGTAGAGAAATACCATGTAGTAGGTAGGTATGGTGGACACAAATGGCATAGTTTTTGGCTCAAGGATTTGGATGCACGAGAAGAATTCCCTCTCAATACAAGGCTAGGCTAGCAAGGTTGTTTGAAGCAAACTCAAGTATAAAACGGTACAGACAAAACTTACATAAGAACATATTGCAAGCATTATAAGACTCTACATTGTCTTCCTTGTTGTTCAAACACCTCACCGAGAAAATATCTAGACTCTAGAGAGACCAATCATGCAAACCAAATTTTAACAAGCTCTATGTAGTTCTTCATTAATAGGTGCAAAGTACATGATGCAAGAGCTTAAACATGATCTATGTGAGCACAACAATTGCCAAGTATCAAATTATTCAAGACATTATACCAATTACCACATGCGGCATTTTCTGTTTCCAACCAAATAGCAATGAACAAAGCAGCTTTTAACTTTAGCCATGAACATTAAAAATAAAGCGAAGAACACAAGTGTTCAAATGAAAAAGCGGAGCGTGTCTCTCTCCCAAACAAGGTATGATCCAATTTATTCAGAGAACTAAGATAACAAAACGAAAATAAAAGCACACAGACGCTCCAAGTAAAGCACATAAGATTGGACGGAATAAAAATATAGTTTCAATAGAAGAAACCTGATAAGTTGATGAAGAAGGGGATGCCTTGGGCATCCCCAAGCTTAGACGCTTGAGTCTTCTTGAAATATGCAGGGATGAACCACTGGGGAATCCCCAAGCTTAGACTTTTGACTCTTCTTGATCATATATCATCCTCCTCTCTTGACCCTTGAAAACTTCCTTCACACCAAACTTCTCATAAACTTCATTAGAGGGGTTAGTACTCAAAAAACTTTAATCCACCTTGGTCACGTAGTGACACATTGCAAGAACTCAATAAAACATTAGCTACAGCTCTCCGCGTCTAGAAAGCCTCACTTAAAGTCCACAAGAGACAATGCAAAAAACAGAGACGAAATCTGTCAAAACAGAACAGCCAGTAAACACGAATTTTAAAGAGGTACTTCCGTTGCTCAAATCATAAAACTC
>NC_061510.1:367516134-367556481 GCF_022539505.1 Lolium rigidum
CCTTACCTCCCCGGCAACGGCGCCAGAAAATACTTGATGTCTACGCACGCTTCTATTCCTGTAGACAGTGTTGGGCCTCCAAGAGCAGAGGTTTGTAGAACAACAACAAGTTAAGTGAATCACCCAAGGTTTATCGAACTTAGGGAGGAAGAGGTCAAAGATATCCCTCTCAAGCAACCCTGCAATCACGATACAAGAAGTCTCTTGTGTCCCCAACACACCTAATACACTTGTCAGATGTATAGGTGCACTAGTTCGGCGAAGCGATAGTGAAATACAAGTAGTATGGATGTATATGAGTGGTAATAGCAATCTGAATAAAATATGGCAGCAAGTAAACATGCAACAGAACAGTAAATAAACGGAGATTCGATGTTTGGAAACAAGGCCTAGGGATCATACTTTCACTAGTGGACACTCTCAACATTGATCACATAATAAAACCACTCTACACTCTCTTGTTGGATGACAAACACCATTAATTGTGTAGGGCTACAAGAGCACCTCAATGTCGGAGTTAACAAGCTCCAAAACATTCGATGTTCATATTTAAATAACCTTAGAGTGCAAGATAGACCAACGCAATTATACCGAGTACTAACATAGCATGCACACTGTTAACATCAGCTATGAAAGGGGGAATAGATCACATCAATACTATCATAGTAATAGTTAACTTCATAATCTACAAGAGATCACAATCATACCCTATACCAAGTACTTCATGATGCACACGCTGTCAACAGTACATCATGGAGGAGGAATAGACTACTTTAATAACATCACCAGAGTAACACATAGATGATATTCAACTAGATCACAAAGAGAGATATGAACCACATAGCTACGGTAGAGCCCTCGACCCTCGGGGAGAACTACTCCCTCCTCATCATGGAGACAACGATGGCGGTGAAGATGGCGGTGGAGATGGCGGTGGAGATGCCTTCCGGGGGCAATTCCCCGTCCCGGCGGGTGCCGGAACGAGAGACTTCGTCCCCCGAATTGGAGTTTCGCGATGGCGGCGGCTCTGGAAGGTTTTCTGGTGTTTCGTCAATCGGTGTCGAAGATTTAGGTCAGGACGGCTTAAATAGGCGAAGAGGCGGAGTCGGAGGGGCCACGGGGGATCCACACACTAGGGGGGCGCCCCCCTGGGCCGCGCCGCCACCACGTGTGGGGCCCCCAGGGCTCCCCTCTGGTGCCTCTCCGGTGTTCTGGAAGCTTCCGGGAAAAATAAGGTTCTGGGCGTTGATTTCGTCCGATTCCAAGAATATTTCCTTTGTAGGATTTCTGAAACCAAAAACAGCAGAAAACAGCAACTGGCACTTCGGCATCTTGTCAATAGGTTAGTTCCGGAAAATGCATAATAATGACATAAAGTGTGTATAAAACATGTGTGTATTATCATAAAAGTAGCATGGAACATAAGAAATTATAGATACGTTTGAGACGTATCAACCCCTACCATGTCCGATTCCTCATTGCGCTCGTTCATCGGCGGCCAGGTTTGTGCCGGTGGTCACCCCCAAGACGGAGCCCGCCTCGCCTCCTAGGACGACGCACCAGCCGCAGGGACATCTCTCCTTCCGATGCCGCCCTGCCCTGTACCTGCGCACCCCCATGAAAGAGCCGAAGCCAGAGCTAGAGGCTCCGCTGAAGTGGGAGCAGGAATACATCCCCACTCAGGGGCAGTTGCGGGCAGCTGGCGGCCCAGAAGACTAATCGGGGCTGACCAAGGCCCTTCTCTAATCGGCGGACATGGCGCCCTTCGACCCCGAGTACGCCGAATGGTGGTCAGCCACTAAGAGCGGCGCCGTCATCCACCTCGACAACGACAACGACAACAACTTCTCCTCGTCGTTCTAGGATGGCGACGTCGACGACCACCACCAGGAAGATGAGGCTGATGAGGCGGACAATGGCAACCTCGACTTCACCCCTTCTAGGACTGGCGCCACCCTTAGATTTAGGTTTATTTAGTTAAGTTTAGTTTAATTTCATTCAAAACTTATGTAATGTATTTAAATTTGAATGAAATTTCCCTCTTTAATTATATGTTGATGTTCAATTGGTTTTGGGGTTTTTTATTATCGAGGCCGCCTGTGTGGTGGGCCCTCCCTAAATGAAGAAGCAGGTGGCGTCCCTCGTATAGCTGCCGGCACCTGACGGTGCCTATTTAGGCGCATTGGTGAAGATGCTCTTATTTAAATGAAAATAATTATAATCTATTATATACTAAAAGCAAAATAAGGGCGTTTTTCGAGGCACCAGGTTAATCCACATATGCCAATAAAATACAAACCGATGATTTTAATCTTAACGTGTGAGATTAAAAGATAAAAAGTATTACGTACAATGATATATGTGTGCAAAAGTAAATTGATGGCACGCTAAAAACCATATGGGTCCACATGTGTTCCGTTACAATAAAGACCATATCTCAAAGATAAAGGAATAAGAGGCAGTCTCCAATTAAAAAAGAATTACGTACCCGATCGGATTACACGTTCAATGGTTATGACCATCTTGTCCAGGCAGGAAAATAAAAAAGACTCGCGTGAAGATAGGAAGCGATTTGCTTCCATAACAAACAAAAAAAGAAGAGATTTGCTTCTACACGTGCAATATAAGGGTCCTATAATTATAGGGTAGCCAAGCATTACAAAATTAGATTTGTTTCCCCAAAGTAACTAGCCCTGTGCGGAGAAAAATTATATGGGGCTGGACCTCACGGTCTCTCGCATGAGGCCCTTTTTAGATTTTGACACATCAGCTCCTAACATCAATCTCAAAGCTCCCTGATCACTTTGTACAACAAACGGATTTGTACATGAGTATTATGGTGTCCTTGTGATGGTATTATTCCAGTCCGAGAAACAGAAGCATCACCCGCTGTCTAGCTGCTCCGACTAATGGAGACGGCAGCTACGGCAACGTCAGCCATTCTAGAGGTATTGGATAGCGGAGGTAGACACGGGGCTATGGCCTACGGCAATGTTGCCTACTAGATAGCGAAGGTCAGCGTTGTGAGTATGGAGATATCGCCCACGACTATCTCATCACCAACGGATGTGGGGCATGGAGGGTACGGCAACATCAGCGTACTGGACCGGGGAGGTCGGCATCGGTGCCGTGATCATGGGAATGTCAGTCATGCAGATCAAGGACTTGAGGTTGCCACCGGGGCCGGGATCAAGGCTATGTCCCCTGCTCATCACCGGCACAACGAATGACACTAGCAAGACTGCGGTGGAGATCGACAAACGGCAAGTTCGCGACATGATTTGGCGTTGATACATATCAAGCCCACATGTATGGTATGGCAGTATACCAATAATCCGTACCAAGTGATTTGGGACCGGCCGATGCTGCTTTGAGATTTGTGTTGGAGGTGACGTGTTGAAATCCAGAGAGGGGCCCTAGGAAGAGACTGTGCGGCCCAGTCCCATACATTTTTTTTCTCTGACATGTTCATCTCAACTCAAGCACATGGATATACGTAAATAAAATTCAATTGTTTAACTATATTACTTATCAAACTACAAAAATAGTGAGACATATCAAATGTGACAAAAAAAAACACTCTCTTCATGCGTCCATGCAACTCTAAACGTACATGAGAAAAAAAGACTCGCACGAAAAAAAAAATTACAACTCAATGGAAAATGTACCTAAGAACAAATACTCGCGCAAAAAACAGTAACGATAGATTAGTATGATAAGATTCACAGAATTCTGTTCGAGCGCTCGAAAATATACTCTTAATTATTTTCAACCCGCAAGAAGTAAAAAACCGCATCTTTCTAGCCGAAACTCATGTACATGATACAAGCATAGGGAGAATATTAGCCATACAATTGAACGAGACACATAAAAATAAAATAAAGATATTAGAAACATTGCCACGCTTTTAACCCAATGTACGTTCATGACTATGATTGTGGTCACAACAATAGATGGTTCAAAAGGAAATTTGTTGGACATAGAAACTCCAGGAAGCAATTCCATTGCAGAAGTATATAGTACAGAGGTGTGAAAAAGTACTTATATCCTTATTGTTGCGCAATAATTTAAATTTTATTTATTCCGAAACATTTTATGAGTAATTTGTTTTGTAATATTATATGAACTATTTTATCTAGATTTATGTAAGTCACGCCTATGTGCCAATTATGCGAACACAAAGCAAAACAAACACAAATATTAACGGATATATGGATGGCCATTGATAGTTGAGCCAAGAATATGCAGAAACTAAAAACACTCATTTGGGTGAATTCATTAAACACAATGTTTGGTACTTCCTCTCTCACAGTTTATAAGGCACGCGCGTACCCCTAGATCGCAAATTTGATCAAATTAGCATTATTTATACGTTATAAAAATTATATCATTAGAAAGTTCAAATGTTCTATTTTCTAATGATATAATTTTTATATTATATAATTTAAATTATAATGGTTAAATTGGTGAGCTAGGGGTACGCGCGCGCCTAATAAACTGTGAAGGAGGGAGTAGTTTTTTGCGAGGGTCACCTTGCTAGTTTTAATAGTTGCAAGATCGTTAGTCCGGATTATTCAACCATGCCCCCAACACGTATCCTCCATGTGCTGTGTGCACAGATATATATGCAGCCTAGCGACGTCGAGGAGGATGGATGAGTCACACCCAAGGTAGCGAGCTGATTTATTTGCACAGATATTCGACCGAGAAGATCGATATTATAGTATTGCTGCCGGTCTCCCCCGGGTTGAAGGAGGAACAGGCCGGCGGGGGCGAGCGAGCGAGGATGGACGACGACGACAGGTGCGAGTGGCGTGGACGGAGTAACGCCCACGTCGGCGGTGACGGCCGCGAGTGGAGGCGGTGGTCGGCGCTGGTGGCGACGGTGTGGATCCAGGCGGTGACGGGCACCAACTTCGACTTCTCGGCCTACTCGTCGGCGCTCAAGTCGTCGCTGGGGGTCTCCCAGCAGTCCCTCAACTACCTCGCCACCGCCTCCGACCTCGGCAAGGCCTTCGGCTGGTCCTCCGGCCTCGCCCTCCTCTACATGCCGCTGCCGGCGGTGCTGCTCCTCTCCGCGGCCCTGGGGCTCGCCGCGTACGTCGTCCAGTACTGCGTCCTCCTCTCCTCCTCCCCGTCGCCGCCGGCCATCCCCTACCCCGTCGTACGTGTCCTCTTCCTCCTTAAGCAAATCACATCAATTAAGCATTTCAATCAACCTCCAACAGTATCTGTCATGCGTACGTGTTCATTCATCCATCATTCGTGCGTTTGCATCGCATCCAGTTATCATTTATGGACGGAGAGAAACTGCGATTGCGCACGCTAGCTACCCAGTTCATGTTCATGGAAGACGAATGCATTGATCGATATACTACAGTAGTATAATTAACCTAGTTTGGAGAAATCGAAGGCCATGATTCATTTGCCAGATTTGGTGAAAATTTGGGCACGGGCAGGAGGAATCAAAGGTCGACCATCCATGTTTACCGGCTGCCTATGGCCTCAGGTTTTTTAGTTCCTCTCCCAGCCCCCTCTCTCTTCGTCGACTAGCTAGCTGCGCCTGCACTCTACTTCCAGAAGAGCTGTACATGCTGCACATCAAGCATCGAGCATGGTCTTGGCGAGGTAGATCAAGTATCGCAGTTCACTCACTGCTGAGTGCTGAGTTAATACTGGCATGCTTTGATTTTTCACCGACCATCGGTATCTTGACTATTCTACAAACACATGAGCATGAGACACAATCCGTAAAAACCACCTTATTACTAAAATATAGCAGTTCTTAATGACCACGTCCCCGCCATGTCTTCTCCATTCCTTCAACACCACAAATGTGATTTCACATTCTAAGATAATTAAAACCCCTTACTAAAATATAGCAGTTCTTAATGACCACGTCCCCGCCATGTCTTCTCCATTCCTTCAACACCACAAGAGTGATTTAACATTCTAAGATAATTAAAACCCAATGACATTTCAAAATTTACACTAAGATCGACAACGACATTAGGATTTGCCATTAGGGAAATAGTTTGCTGAGGCATCGTGTCACCTCTTACCAACCACACATGGGGTGTGCTTCAGGTTGCAAGCGGGGCGGGTTGCGGCTGCCCGCTACAGAGCGACGCGGGACTGCGCCAGGTCTGCGGGACAGTCGCGGCTTTCTGCCACCGACCGCTGGAGTTGGCGCGGGACCTTGCGGCACGCCGTGCCATCCCGCACCTGCCCGCGTGCTCGTTAGAGTAGCAACTAGCTAGCTGGCCGACCGATCGGAAGTCCTAGCTAGCTCGGCTGATCGGAGTACGCTCAGGAAGTGTGAACCAAAGCAGCTAAACAAATCCATGCAGCCATTTTATTCAGCTCAGCTCGCTGTCCAGTTCTCGCTCGTGGACCGATTTTCTCGAGCAATGCAATCAATATTCTTGAGAAAAATACAAACATATTTCGGACTAGCATTATGGATCATGTATAGACTTATTATCAGTACATTTTCAAAGTATTAAGGAAAAAGAGCGAAAGAGATACTGAACCAATTCGATCCAAAACCAAAACATCAATTCGGATCATTCGGGAGATAGAAGAGAGAGATGTAACATGGAAGAAAAATAAAATTGATGTCAGCGACGGCGAGGATGGATCTTAGGGTTTGGGGTGCGGGTGCGGGGTGCCGGTGCCGGAGAAGAGGGGGCGGAGCTCGATCGACTCCCGCCGCCGGCGCTCGATCACCTCCCGTTGTTCACGGTACAGCGCCTCTCGCTCGTCGCGCTGGCGCCGGCGCTCATTAGCCCACCGCTTCTCCATCTCCTCCATCCGGCGCCGTCGCGCCTCTTCTGCAGTCGAGGAGTCGAACACCGCAATGGTGTCCGCCATCGCCTCCTCGTGACACGCTGCTGCCGCCGCGGCCTCGTCATCTGTGGGGCCAGGGACGCAGAACTCCGCTAGATCCGCCGCGTGCGCCGCCTCACGCTGTTGGCAGGCCTGCTGCTCGAGTGCCTCCCGCCGCTGCTGACGATGTGCACGCCAGTTCTACATCCCTCACCGCCGCCGCTCTTCCCGGGCCGCGGGGTCGGTGTCGACCTGCGAATCCGGGACTGGAAGTGGAGGAGACGGCGGTGGAGGGAACTGGCCAGCGCCTGGACGGTTCGCCATTGCCACTGGTGGTGGAGGAGACGGCGGTGGAGCGACGAAGGTTGTGTTTGTTGCCGGTGGCTGTGGTGGCTACCAGTGAGCCACGAGACCTTTTATAGACGCCGGCGTCAGGAAGAAAGCGCGAGAAGATCGCGCGAGAACGGGCGGTGGCGTGCGAACGCCGGCGACGCGTGGAGGCTGCGCAGCACCGACGAGACGTCTCGCCTGCCCCTCCGTCGCTATTAAGGCAAAGATGCCGCCGTGTGTCACTGCGCGCGAATAACTTCTGCGCGAGGTAAGCGACGGTTAGGTTAAAATTTATTGTGCCGATGATGCCGGATACCGTATCGGGCCGCGCCGGACAGAATTGGGCTTTGAGAAACGCGGCTGGAATCTTTTTTGGTCTGACGCGCCTCAAATTGCTTTGGGGGACGGTTTGGGGGACGCGACTGGAGATGCTCTTACATCTTCACGAACAGCCCAACATTTTACGTCGGATCGGTGGCTGGGATGCGGACCATTTTTTGATCAAATGTTGCTTTGCGTGTTTGTGTTAGGGCTCGTTTATGTCGGGTCAGATGTCCTAAGCTCATAATACGTGCTAGGTACACGACCTGTACACTGCACCACCGCTATGTATACTAGAAAAATATGGCTGTACAAAGAGACTTTCCTTTTCAGAAACACACGATCGATCTTGTCGATCTGCCTTTTGCGGGACAAAGCGGTTCTGCGGGATGGCTAGTGGATAACGCGGCGGAACCGCTTCGGCCCGCTCGGAAGGACACGGCCTACCCAGCGGCGCCGCGCAGGCCTTCTTTGCGGGGCGGCGTAGCGGCGCAGCGGGATGTCCCGCACCGCTTGCAACCTGAGGTGTGCTCCGGTGTCCCCCCCTCTCGTTGAATGGGTAAGTTAGCATAAAAGCTCCAGATGTTTCAAGTTTTGGAAACAACACCCCTCAACTTAAAACAGGCACACTGGGGATGAGGCGGTTAAAGAGGTAGCCACGGCTCCGACATGCCGTCGCCGGCGCGAACAGCAGGAGGCTACAGTAGGATTTGACGGCGTCCTGCAAATCGACATGCTCCCGCTGCTCCGGACGTGGCGCCGGAGCATGCTCTGCTTGTTTCTTGTAGGAGTAGATGATCCCGGCCGCCTCGCCCAATACCTTGCCGATGGGATCTCCCATCTCAGTGCGCAGAAGCCGCAACCTAATGGCGCCCGTCGTCAGCCAGTGTAGCTGCACGCGGAGACTGCATTAGCACTGCTCGAGCCTGGGTACTCCCACTTGTTTCTCTTACTCTGCTGCGCCACGAGAGGTCGTGAGCACGGTGACGAGCATGGCAGCGGGCAGTCCGGACATCTACGCCAGCTTAGTGGCCTTTGTCAGCAGGTCCCACGCCGGTGGCGCCTTAGGTGCTCCCCTTGCAGCTGGCAGAGGGCTCGTGCGTGCGGTTTGTTCCTAGTAGCTAATCTGTGAAGTTTCTAGCTAGCATCTGTCATCTGGTTTTGATCATCAAGCTGCCTGCTGACTTGGTAGATTTTACGTGCAGTGTATTGCCGAAGGTTTGCCTAGTTCTTTTGCACGCCTGGCGAAGATACTACCGGATCTGGGCTAACAGTCCTGACGGTGCCGGAAACTTGCATGCACTACTCTTGAGCAACAACGTCTCCGTCGAACAGGAGGTGCCAAACAAGTCTACGGTAGGCAGCCTTCTTACTAGACGCAAGCTCCAGGTCCATGGCGCTCGGCGACGAGTTCACGCCTTTGTCACGGTCGCGGCTGCCGCGCACTGCGGACTTGTTGCCACCCACGCCATCGACCCAGGCCTGCCGCTCGCTACTACTGGTCTGGTGCTTGCCGCGCCCACGATAAGGCTTGCCTGGCACTGTTGCTGAAGTTATGCTTTAACTTGAAGGGTGCTATGTCGAAAACATAAAATATCTGGGGGTTATATAGATCTTTTTCTAAGTTAACCTTGAAGGGGGTATCAGAGGATCCTAACCATTCACTGGGTCTAAAATTTGGAGAGGGGGGGACACCGAAGCAATGGTCACCACACATATGTCTTTGACTACTACATTTCTTTTTAGGATAATTGCTTTTTGAGGAAAATTGACCACTCAATTATCCCTTGCAAAATAAATACCCACACCCCAGAAGCCCAGGACCGATTATCACTCACTAATACAGATGCATTTCATATTACAGACCATAACCAAAATATTGAACTTGAATTACATTTATGGATTGATCGTTCCTACAAAATCTCCCTGAACTAGCAAATATCTGTGTACCTTTGAAATTTCAATGAATATATATATGCAAGTGCACAAACTGAACTAAAACAATTCCCAGCCAGGCTAACCCCTTTCCATTAATTGCATAATGGAAATACAAAGTTCACTGCAAGGACAGCAATTAATAAAGGAAGAAAAGAAAGAAAGGGATAGAGAGCTGGGGCACTAGCAGGCAACCCGCTAAAAGTACACAAACTGAACTGAATATGTGTGGGATTAGAAAATGGATTATGATTAACTGATGGACTGATTCTGATTCATCTGTTGCACTTGAATAACAGGTATTCTTGGCCTGCCTGGTAGCCGGGTGCAGCATATGCTGGTTCAACACTGTTTGCTTTGTCGTCTGCACACGCAGCTTCTCTGCCAGCAGCCGCCCCCTGGCACTATCTCTCTCCACAAGCTTCAACGGCCTCAGCGCTGCCTTCTACACCCTCTTCGCCAATGCCCTTGCCCCCTACACTGCTTCCGTGTACCTCCTCCTCAACGCCATTCTCCCTCTCGCTATCTCCCTTCTTGCACTCCCAGTGATCCTCCTATGCCGCCAACAGGACAGCCACAACCTCCACAGCAAGCCCGAGCATGATGAGCGTGTCTTTCTCGGATTCTACATCCTCGCTGTCGTCACTGGAGTATATCTAGTGATCCTCGGGTCTTTCACCTCGACCGGCTCCACTGCGTGGGTCGTTCTCTCTGGCGCTATGGCCCTCCTCGCCCTTCCTCTAATCATCCCTGCTGCCTCCTGTTGCTCTGATGTGGACATCAGTGGCCCTGACGACTATGCGATGCCACTCAACAATGATGGCCCACAAAAGCCGCTCCTAATCAACAATGATCAATACCAGAGTGAGTACCAGCTGCAGGGCTGTTGTTATGGGACGATACTAGAGAAGGGCCGGGTGCTGGTTCTTGGTGAGGAGCATAGCGCGAAGAGGCTCCTCCGGTGTGTTGATTTCTGGCTCTACTACACAGCCTACTTCTGTGGTGCTACTGTTGGGCTGGTGTACAGCAACAACCTAGGGCAGATTGCCCAGTCACTGCACCGGCAATCGGAGCTCACCATGCTCCTTGCCGTCTACTCCTCCTGCTCCTTCTTCGGTCGCCTTCTCTCTGCGCTTCCTGAATTCCTTCACAGGTCTCTCCCTTTCTTACTCTATAATCTACATGCATACAAGTAGCTTACTTCGCGTTGAAATAGCCTCCTGACTGACTGTACTATGTATGAAATCTGCATGCAGGAGGGTGTCATTTGCTCGGACAGGGTGGCTCGCGGCCGCATTGGTGCCTATGCCAATGGCCTTCTTCCTATTGTGGAATTCGGAAGGCGAGAACACTCTGGTGGCAGGAACAGCTCTGATTGGCCTAAGCTCAGGGTTCATCTTCGCTGCGGCAGTGTCAGTCACAGCTGAGCTCTTTGGACCGAATAGCATTGGCATGAACCACAACATCCTCATCACCAATATCCCTCTTGGGTCACTCCTCTACGGACAGATTGCCGCACTGCTCTACGACGCGAACGGGCAAAGGAAGATGGTACAGGATAACAGCACTGGCAGAGTTGAGACCATGATAGTGTGCATGGGGGCAAGGTGCTACTCAACCACGTTCCTCGTGTGGGGTTGCATCACATTGCTCGGGTTGGCATCAAGCATAGCCCTCTTCTTCAGAACAAGACAAGCTTACGCTGATCGTCAGTCTAGTTTTAAGCAACGTAGCCAGGTTTCCAGCTGACAGAGGAACTCCATTGGTCTGTTCCGTTACTGGCCTTGGGGCATGGCTAGCTTGTACAAGTTTCAGTTCTTGTTCTAGGTGGACCGTATTAGATGCAGCATATGTTGTGAATAGCAGAAAAATATTCATCAAGACAGGCAGAAAATTACCAGCTTAGCAGTTTGTACAAAAGATAGACCTAACTATTTACAGGACATTGATTCAAGGGAAAATCTATTAGGGCTCCTTTGATTCATAGAAATTGTGTAGGAATTGTATAGGATTTAGATTCTATGAGATTTTTTCCTACACTAGTTATTTGATTCATAGGAACATATCCTATAAAAAATAATCCTATAGAAATCTTGTAATGCAAATCCTATAGGAAATAAACATGAGATCATACCTCATGTAAAATTCATTTGTCAAAATAAAAAAAACTCATCTTCCTATAGGATTCAACTAGGCATGACATACTAATTCTATATTTTTCCTATTCTTATGATTTTTATATTCTATGAATCAAAAGAGCCCTTAAGAGGCGCTGCAAGAGTCTTGCTTCCGTGCGGCGGTGCTCTAAGATTCGGAGAACTCATCGTCTGTTTGCTCGCCTAGACCTCTCCCTTATCTTCTTATCCTCTCACGGGCTTCTCCTACCATACAATCTCTCTCGCTCGCTCACAGAACATCATGGAGGAGAAACGCCGCGGTCGAGAGATGCGAGAGGAGGAGGCCGCAGACAGCGAGCTCGCATCAGGTAGGCGCTGTGCTACCGAGGTCGTCCAGTGCCGCCACCGCCGAGCTCTCACCGGGAGGCGTTGCATCGTGGAGGAAACTACGCAAGAGGAGGAGGCCGCAGCCGTCGAGCTTGTATTGGGGAGGCATTGCACCGCAGAGGTGGAGGAATGCCACCGCAGAGCTCGCATCGGGGGGAGGGGTCGCCAGAGATGGAAGAGAGGAGGAGGTCGTGGGTCGACGCGCGGGAGGTCGTCACATGCCACCGAGCATGGAGCAGCACGAGGGGGGGGGTCGCCGTGCGAGCGCGTTGTAGCAGGGGAAGTCCTCGTGCGCCACCGAGCATGGAGCAACAGGGGAGGCTGCCGCCGCCATCGAGTGTGGAGCTGCAGTGGGCGTCACCGCGCGAGTGCGCTGCAACAGGGGAGGGCGCCGCCACCGAGCACGCCACGGCGAGCGAAGGCCATCGCGCGAGCAAGGAGTAGCAGGAGAGGGCATCGCCGCACGAGTGTGCTACAACGAGAGACCTCGTTGGGGAAGATGACCCCCGCACGTGTTGGCGTTTCCTCCGCTGGTAGCAACAACATTGAGGTTGATGCCCGCCACGCGCTGGCACGAGCCATGCGGTCGGTGGGTCAAGGGCTCCTTTAAGGCAAGCATGCCATGGAGGGATGGGCGATGCTCACATGGGGCGCGTTTGGTAGCCTGCTCTCACCTTCGCTCGCATCGGGCTAGCAATACGGCCCGTTTGGTTGACTGGCCTCGCTCATGTTCTTGCATGAACCACTTCTCAAAGCACCCTTGGGCCAGGCCCTAGAGGAAACGCCCGGCTCGTCCGTTTCTAGCGAGTCACCTTCGTCTCCGCACAAATCGACAATTACGCGTTCCCGCAAAGCTACCGCAGAAGATGGCGCGAGCTAGCGCGGAACAGTGAAAACTCAGTGGGATGAATTCGGTCACCGCGGTCCAAATTTCGCCACCGTATATAGGGGACGGTCGTGCTACCTGCAACTTCGCCAGGGTCCCTGCTTACCCAACCTCGGTGTTGCGTGTGGGTCCTCTGACAGTAAGGCCTCTCATTCTTTTCTCGTAGTTCATTGATGTGGTAGTGCTTAAAGATGTAGATGTGGTAGTGGTAGTTCATTGATGTGCTAACTCTTAGGTACATTCTTCTGGTATTTGTCGTGTAGGCGATCATATCATTGGGCTCTTCTGATCTTTCTTCTCCAGCTGTCAATGCTCATTATTGTATGTTTTCAAGCAAACCTTCCATGGTTTGGAAACCTGAGATTTCATAGTTTGTGTTGAACCGGTTGGTTCAGCTCGTCCATAGCAGCGTCTGTTTTAACCTGAGATTCAAAGAGGAGCCAATAAATAAGGTAGCTGATGATGTTCTTGCATTCACTGGCATACATATGAGCACTCTTCAGATCTACAACCACATCAGAAGATGGAGGATCAAGTGGAGCGTCATAATCAAGATGAAGTCCGATTGCACTCTGGACTGGAGCGAAGATGATTATTGCTTATATGCTGCTGATGAAGAGACGGCGCATGAGTACATTAAAGTAGTAAGCTTCATTGAGTTCCTTCATAGATCTGAAAGTATGTCATTATCATCCGCACTAACAATTGTTTCTTTTGGATTGCAGCGCTACCTGAGGCATCGTTAGTACGTCGGGACGCCGATCATGAACTATGCTGAGATGAAGACGATCTTTACGCACCAGTTTGTCTGCAAGGCGTAGCTGTTCCAACCTAACCTGTTGGTTAGGGCAATCGACTACATTGTAGACAACGAAGAAGAGTATGCCGAGTACCGTCAGCTACAGCCATCGGAGAGGAGCTGACTTAGGACCTAGGTACGCAAGTAGTTTCCTGCTTAGTGCTTCTGCTTTCTTCATCATGATATGCTGATTTTGGCAGGTGCTCTCGTATCCCTCCATTAGCTAGGACTTGCTTGAACCTGATCCACAGTCTGCAATGATAAACTTGTTCGAGGTGGTATATACTAACCCCTCGTGTGATGCATCACGAAGTATAGTTGCTTTGCTAGTGATGCATCACTCAGTAGGGTAAGTACTTATTGTGTATTACCAACAACTTTTGATAAACTGAATATAGCTGAATGTGGGTAACCTAACCACTCTAAGCGAAGGGGTTACCACATCACGTTCATAGCTGCAACCATATCAGGTGTGCACTACATGACCACAGCAGAAAACATCTGTGCAGGCACCCAAACAATGGGGGCTGGCTTCCCTCTCTGATGCAGAAAATATCACACGGGCAACCAAACGACACGTCTTTTATTTCCCATGGCCCGTTTGCAATGCGCAGGCACTCCCATCTCACTGCACCAGTGGTGCACGAAATCAGCCCATGCTACCAAACGCATCCATGGGGATGATGCGCCTAGCGTGCAGCCAAAGTTACAGGATGTGAAGACGGCACCTGACCAGGTCGTATGTACATTGTCGTAGGAGTAGAAGAAAACATCATGTCACTGAGGTCTAGACCGCCACACCTAACAAGGGATTAACTTGTCAATGCCTACGGATTGTAGACTTAGGGTTTCGTGGAAAGTAGAGGACAACTAGATCTCGAAGGTTTCAGCCGAAAAGGTGCTCGACTAAAGATTATGGTGGTCCTATTGACAATAGATTCGATCCTTAATTTCTTTCTCCCTCAGCTCCCCTTTATATAGGAAGTGGAGCCGAGGCTTTCCGTGTCGTACAAGTTAAAAATTATAAGAGGCTTTATGGGCCTTTCCTATATTGCTATCGTATTCCTATTACATCTCTATTTTCCTTATACAGAGTTCCTTGGGCTTCCGAGCTTCTCAGGGTCCATGGGCTTCTCGTCCTTTACAAATAACCTGGGTACCTTATACGACATGCCTTCTAAGCATACCTATGTCAACACCCTACTGCTGTGGTGCCGACCCCCTATCACGCTACAGAAAGTGAGTCTCCTATGCTGGTCAAATTTGTATATAGCTTATAATTTGTCAATTGTGGCTAATTAATTTGGCAGTCGTGGCTAATTAACTCGATAACCATGGCTAACTAATCTGATATTTGCTTTGTGGAATGAAATGATAATTGTTACATAGAATATTAATCTCTGGCAATCATGGCTAATTAATTTGGTATTGCTTTCTCAAAAGAATATGGTATTTTTTACGTTGATAATTAGTTGATAATTAATCTAGCAGTCGTGACTAATGAATCTTGTAATTGCTTTGTCATAAAAATGTTCACATAGATAATTAATCTGGCAATTGTGGCTAACTAATCCGACAACTATTACTAGTTAATCTGGTAGTGTTGCTACCAGGATAACCTCGAGAATTTCTACTTCGATGATTTTTGTAATTATTTCTTATAAGAAGTAAGGTAACAATTTCCATTGAGAATCTGGTGATCATGCCTAGTTAATCCGGTAGCTCCTCTATGATATCCTAGTAAGTATAGGTAATGTCATTATTCATAGCATGGTGATAGCTAGTGACCATGACTGATTAGTCTTGCAACTGTGTAAACTCTTACTCTATTAGCTAAGTTTGGAAATTGCTCTTGGTATTTGTTCAGGGAATGATGTTAGACGAGTGGGCAAAATCAAAGACCAGAAAATTTGACGATGTCCCAAAATGAAGCCATGACTGCATATATCATTCTTGATTATAGCACCACGATTCGCTCTATATCTACCATTGTCAATACAATTTTTTCTGTAGTGCCTAGTGTAGTAGGTGTTTAAGCTGATTACGGGGCTACGGAATAATGACCATGTACTACACGATACACATATATTTGAATTTAGATAGATCGTGAATGTTCGTGTGAGTGAAACAACATGCAAGACACATTCAGCTGTGGGAGAGTGTAAAATCCCAAATTTTCAAACAAAGAAGAAAATGATTTTTCCTATTCCCAAAAATGAGAACCAACAAAAACTTTTATTAAATATGGTACTATGCATAGTGCTCATACTTAATCTTTGTGTTATTGCCATGTTGAGAGTTTACAATCCTTGACTTGTGCCAAAACCCTAACCCTACCCTTCTCAAAACCAAAGAGGAACTTTTGGAAAGAAAACAAAATAAAATGTGAGGCATATGTGGGTTAATGGATAATTCTCCAATAATTGGCCTATGCCCTAATTACCTTACCTAAATGGTTGGAAACCATGAGTAAACCCAACCAACCTCATTTGAACCCAAAACAATGATCCTTGGGATCAAAGAGAAAGAAAGAAAAATATTTGAGAATTTGCAAAAACCCTCACATATGGTTTTGGCCATTTTTGAAAATCTTTAACCTAGACCAATTTGGCTTGTGCCATTGGTTGGAAAAGGTTACTAAACACTTAAGAACACTATTGGAATCAAAGAAACTAAATTCAAAACAAAGGAAAAATCAAAAACTAGTTACATGTGATAATGGTCACATGTGACACTTTTAATATCTTACCCTCTTTGAGCCCTTGTATTTATAGATTTCTAAACCAAACCCTCACAACTCTTTACACCTCATCCAAGATCTTATCAAGGTGAACAACTTTTGTGTTGACCAGCTTGTCTAACTCTTTCTCCATTTCTTATGGTGATCAAGCAAAGTGGTGACATTGAATCAGATTCTAGATTCTACCCATTTTGGATTTTCACAAAACAACCCCATTTTGGACACCACCACCACCATTGTATGCCCATGAATATATGAAGCAACTCCACCAATTTTCATTTCAAAATTTAGAAATTAAGTTCTTCCGGCCATTTGGCCGAGCACCTTCTGTACATTATGCTGCCAACCCTAGACACACAAAAATCCAGCGGACCAAAGCCTCCCCCATCGACCCTAGGTCATCTCCTGTACTCCCCTGGACCCTCTGCACCTTGCCAAACACCAGAGACAAGAAGTGGTACACCAATTCGTCACCATTCTGCCAAAACCTAGCCATGCCGTGGCATGCCAACCCCTCTCCATGCCACTCCCCTCTCTGGTCGTTTCCAATGTGTCCAACCATGTCAAACCCACTCACCTCACCCTTCTGGACGTGCCAGACACGATGCTCGACAAAGTGGTGCACCACACGCGACGGCACGAAAGCGCCCAGACACGCACGCGCACGCCAGAGCGTGCACAGACACGCGCCAGAGCGCGCTCGGCCACCACGTCGCCCCACTCACCTGTGTCATCCCGCGCCCTCTCTGCTCGCCACCAGCAACGCCACAACATCAGCAATGCCGTAGACACACCCACTGGTCCGCGGGAACGATGTGCATGACGCCACCGTCGACGCCATCCGCCGCAGTACCGTGTGCCATCGTCATGCGCCCGTCCTCATCTCCGCCTCGTTTTCACCGCGAACAAGCCCTGCGTCACCGCCAGGACCTCGCCAACCCCGCTGCATCATCACCAGCCACTCCGCGCCCCTGTAGCGCCTTCTCCACAGCTGACCTCACCGCCGAGCCTCGGACTCGCCCAATTGCTATAAAAGTAGCCCCTCCCCTCTCGTTTTATTCACACCACCAGCCTCCCCTCTCATCACAACCTCTCCTCGACACCTCTCTGCTCGACATTAGCCACTGTCGCCCTTCAATTGCACGCACCGCCGCAGAAGCTGCCATCGATTTCGGCCACCTCAATCGCTCCCACGACCACCGCTGACCTCGCCGTCGACTCCTTGTTCGTCTGAGACCCTCCTCGATCCTCGCCGGAGCTCCGGTAAGCCGCCGACACCCTGCCCGTGCCGCCAGTACCCTCGCTTCTCGTCGGAGACGACGACGGCCGTGCGCCGCTCGATCGTCATCTAATCCTACGGTCCAAATCAAAACATACCGGTTCGGTGTTTATGACTCGCTGACAGGCGTGCCCCACCTTTTCAGGCGGCCCGCGGCGTGAGAAGCGCTGTTGGGCTGGCCCATTCCTTTTTCCTCTCTGTGGCCCATTTCGTTTTCCCGCCTGAGCCCACATTTTGAATTCGTTTTAAATCTTTTCATCGAATTTGCTTGCATATGCTTTATTCAAAATCAAATAGAATCAAATCTACTCAACCAATATTGATGAATTTCATATTGTTGGAAATCTTATGAAAAGATCTACCCAACCACACTAGATTCAAACCAAAATATATTGTAGAATTTGAATAGTAAAAATAACAAGTCAGAGAGTTTTCATAATTCAAATAAATTTATAAAATCAACCATAATGAATTTTGAAGTGAATCCAATTGCTATGATTCACATTTCCAAATCTCTAATTTATTATACAAAAATATGATAGGGGTACTGTATATGATCATGGGCTAGAATCAAAAATTGGCTATGTAGTCAATACTAGCCCATTTAATTCATTTTCAAAGTTAGGATTTTAAATCTATGAGGTGTAGCACCTCATTTAAAACATCTTCCCAAGTGTTATGAAGTAATGCGATGACCCTTGTTGCATGGTCTCATACTTGCTCACTTGAGGATCTTAAATCAAAGTAGTATTTAAATTACATGAGATGATGGATCTCATTTAAATCTTTTTCTCAAATGATAAATGTGAAGTATTGACCTTGGTAAACATGATCTCACATTTAGGAATTGAGGAGATTAAATCTTAAGAAGATTCAATGAGAGGAAATTATTTCTCCAAAGAACTAAATAGAAACCCTAATCCCTATTTCAATAAGAAGAGTTGTTTTCTAAACCCTAAGGAAGAAACCCTAGTCTAATGTTGAGTAATGTAGATGATGATGCTAGATCCTCTTGAGTGAGCCATTAAGGATAAAACTAGTCTACTTAAGTATTGTTTGGTGATTGTATCCTCGTATTTCGTTTATAGACGCTAGTACCGGAGACTATCAAGAGGAGGAGGTTTTCTACCAAGAGGAAGAAGAAGAGAACTTTGATCACTACCCCAATCAAGGCAAGCTAATATTCTTGCAAGTTGACCTGGTGCAAAGCTCTACAAGAGCAAGACACCATTACATATTCCTTTATGCATAATGATCCTATCCCAAGTTTTTACCTTACAAGTTTTGACTTTGGTTTATCAAAGTTTATTTTTGATTCATGATTCACTTGGTTTAGTTATGGAGTAGTAAAAGAGCATCACACTTAGCCTAGAAAGCTATAAGCTAGTTAGCACCCCTCTTGACTAGTTGCTAGTGCTAAAATTAAAAGTGACTACTCTAGCTGGGAACTTGTGAAAACCAATGACTTTGAAAACCTTGGAATGATGAGTCATTCTATTGAAAGCTTTTGAAGGTGAATATGACTTGTGAATGACTTGGTGAATTTTACCAAAAACTGATGGTTGGGTTCGGATGCGATACCATTCCAATTTTACAAGTACCCCCACAATACCTGAATCTGGGTAAGGCTTAACTAGAAACTTATGTATTTTAGTATGGGTTCCCTCTGAACAAGCGCTATAGGGGTTATGCCGAGGCTGCCTTCATTGAAAGTGAAATGACGTGAAATGAGGTGAATGTCCTACCCAAGCCCTGTGCAGTTCCCGGGTTGGCGGTTTGCTCTCACCGGGAGGCCAAGCTCATGGGGAGAGGTGCCTATACTAGGGTATGTAAATGAAAGGTTAGGATTGGTAGTTCGCGCACTGAGTGCGATAAATCAGGGACAGTTACCCCTGATGAACTATTGCAATTATTGTGGCACAAGTGTACGACCTCTGCTGAGTGTAAACCTATTCGAATAGCCGCGTTCGCGGTCATGGACAGTTGGAAAGGCCATACTGTTCCGTCATCAGAATTTTTCCAAAATATGAATGGTGACTTGTGACTTGAGATTGAAAGGTGACTTGGACTTTGAATCACAACAAAGTTGTGGGACTGACACTAATGTTCCCACTTGAGTTAAGTTAGACAAATGAAGAGTCTTGTTTACTAAATACTTATGAAATAAAACTGGTTTTATGCAAATGAACTTAGAGCTTAGCGCCCCCTTACCATAGTTGAAAGTACTTACACTAGTATTAGTTTGCGAGTACTTTAAAGTACTCATGGCTGTGTCCCTGACTATTCAAATGGCCAGACTATGAAGATGAGCCCCAGTACCAGGATGAAGGCCAGCAGGACGTCTACGACAACTAGGACCACTCCTGACGTCAACAGTTGCCTGTGGAACAGATGGACCACAACCGCTACTTCGCTTCCGCTATGTGTTTTGTAATTGATCACTAGATCAACTATTATTGTAAGACAGTATCATGTGATCCTTTGATGTAAGACAATTATGAGTTCCAATGAATGATGTTCTGTTATATCAATCTATTATGTCTCGTAAAAACAATATTCCTGGGATTGCGATGTATGGCATAATAGGCATCTGGACTTAAAAATCCGGGTGTTGACAGAGAGCAGTAGTAATTTTTTTTATCTCGAACTGAAGTGCATGGTGCCACCTTTTTTGTGGTGTAGCAGGGGCCGCACTGATCGAGACTGCACGTGAGGTACTATTTCTGGATGGGTACGACCGACGCACGGGATGGGGTCGTGTGCGGCGCCCCCGTGTAGTCTGATCCTTCATTCAATTAGGGGGGGTGGGGGCAAAGAAGGTTTAATGAACTTATTTATCTTTTTTTTAAGGCAAACATAGTTTTGATCTTTTTTTTTTGCTTCTGGCCATATGGAGTCTTACATGGACTTGTCCATTTTGTACATTTTTACTACTTCAAAATGATCGATCTGAAATGGAAAGTTTGGTATTGTCTAACGTGTACTAAAAAATGTGCTGATGTGTAGTAACACACAAACAAATACACTAGTTGCGGAGGATGATATGAACCCGATCGCGTTTCCATATGCTAGTTTGGGTCTTCCTTGTAAGAATCATGCACCAGTTTATAGTTTTCTTTTTGTTATGGATCATGTTGTATGAAGTTGTGTACTACCGCTTTGCTTTTAATACAGCTTCGAGGTCCTTCGGAACCTCTCATGTGTACGAAAAAAATACACTAGTTTGACCTTTTTCGGAGAGAAGGCCAACAATAGCTTACAACACATACCCCATAGTAGCTTACAACACACACCACATACAAGTTCCGTTCCCCGTATACAATACATTGTGCCCCGTCCCTTGCCATTCTTGGTGAGTGACAGTGCAAGGCGATCCTTCATAGTCATGTGTCTTGGTGTTGCGTTGTGAGTTGTGTATCGTGTAGCGTTGGGTGGAGTTATAGAATTCTTGGGGAGTATTATCGAAGAAAGAAAAAGACACACTAGTTACTTTCTACCTTTCTAAATGCGTTTCTCATTAGCAAGGCTAGTTTTGTGCGGAAAGTCCATTTGGCACATGAGCACCTGTGCTCCCTGTATTTAAAAAAACATATTTCTGTGATTTCAAAAAATCTATCATTAAATGTGCACAACCATATAAACATTCCGAATGTACGGTCTAAATTTTGGATGAAAATATGTTCTACTTTGAGCTATACAAAAAAACAAATTTCCGAGAAAAATCTAAATTTTCCATCCCTATACACAGCCAAAAAATTTGTTATGTTTCTGTACGAAATTTCTACCAAAAATTTACACGAGTATTCAGAACATGTTTATGCATTTAAAGAATAAAATATATAATCTTTTGAAACTACAATTTTTAAAATTAAAAACATCAGGAGCACTGGTGTACCAAATTTGCTCTCCCTCAGTGTTACCACAAGATTGTAATTGGCACCACCTCTTTTCGCTCCCGACTTCCAGTGCTCTTGCTATTTTAAAACAATAAAGGTATTTTTACAAGTTATCAAAAAATATGAAAATAATTCTGATTGTTGTCAGTGGTACATCCCACAATCATGCAAAATTTCAACCCAAAATTATTTTTATTTTATGCTAGACAAAAATGATAAAATCTGATATGTTTTGGAGATTTGAAAATGACTACTCAGAATCTTCACTTTTGTCATTTTTTGTAGTTCAAAATATAAAGTGTTTGAAATTGATTTTTTGTACGTTTGTGAGATACATCATTGACTATATGCGATTTTTTTTTCAGAATGTTCTGAAACTTAAAAATATGATTTTTATTTAAAAACAAGATCACTGGTACCGTCTATCCCACGTCTTTTCTCCTTTTGTTATCCCTGGCATCCAATCGGTCTATTAACTGATCAAGAATCCAAATCAGCTTGTAATTTAGCTCTCAGTTAACTCAGATTTGGATAGCATCAATATCCAAGAGTTCAGTTTAGTTCATTAGACCCAACAAATGATTTAAGATCATTTGGAGGAAGCTTCAGTAGGTTCTAGACAAATGTAGGCGGGGTGCTCTCATCTCCACCCTCCCCCTCTCTCGAGCGGCTACAGTAGCTTGAGACTCCTCCACTGTCGGCCGGGCCGATCCAAGGCCCTCTCCACCGGAATAGCCGGCCAGAGTTGGTCAAGGAGAGGTGCCGAAATATATCGGAGTAGGTTTAGGTCTTGATCTAGTCTAGTTTTAGGTCTTACCCATGTGGAGACTAGCATTATGCCCATGGGGGTTTGGTCGTGGTGGAGCTCTAGCTACTCCCCGTGGCTTGTGGTGGTATGGCTACTGGCCGTGGAGCTCCAATGGAGGGAGCCGGAGGTGGATGGCGGCGGTGCTTCTACAACCCTCTCAATAAAGCACTCTTGCTACTCTCTGGATCTAGGCGCCCTGCCTTGGTTCTTTCTCTTCCAAGCCACCGTAGTTGTGGAGAAGAAGAGAAGCTCTGATAGGGCAAAGGTGGACGATCTTTCGATGGGACGTGGATAAATTGATTTGTTGGTGGAGTTCATGCTTGACGATCCGACTACACGTGCAAAGCTCGTGCGTCAATGCAATCGCTAGAACAATCTCCGGGAGTTACTGATCTTGCGGAAGCACGATCAGCCTGACCAGCGAGGGTCTTAATTCCTACCTGAAATCGAGAACAAGTAAGAACTAATATTTCAATCAAAATATTGCGGATATAGATGAAGCTTTATTGAAAAGGTGGGATTCCGAATAGTCGGTCTTGTTCTGGGCGTTGGCCTCAAAAGAAGTACAGGAGAGTTGCAGCAATGACTAACTTTTAATCTAATCAAAATTTGAGTCTAAACGTGACGGCTATGGGGGTATTTAAAGGAGAAAAAAGTGGGGTTTCGGCCAGCCATACGTATGGTGGCCGAACCAAACCCTAGAAGGCCTTTCCCCCTCCAATACGGACTCTAAACGGTGGCTGTCTTAATTCCTGCGAAAATGACATGGGCCTGACCCAAAACTAAAGGTGACGCAGCAGCATGTAATCATATGGACGAAAATATGAAGTGAAAAACTCTATATTTCGTCCATATCTTCATCTCTTCTTATGGTGGTTTCAAAGTTCTGAAATCTCCACTTGCGGCGTCCTCTTCAATCCTCACATGCTTGTTGCCATCTTCTCTATGTGTGATCATGCTCCAATGCTATCCTCCTCATCCATGCTAGGTCCATCATTCCTAAGAATAACAAACACACCTGATTTAGGCATCATCATATTCTCATGTATATGAGGAATTGTTCCAAGAAACGAAAGTACATGATAGTTGAGTTGTTTGGCACGAGCTCGAGTGATTAGTTCTTGTATTTGTGTGGTTGTACGTACAGCGGTTGTATCAACAGATGGGATGTCCTGATCAAGCTCACAAGTGATGCGGTCTTTGGTGGATCTACGGAGTGGCGATCTACAGATGGGATGTCCTCATCGTTGACCCTGCTTTGTGTTTAAAAAAGATAAATATAGGCTCCAGAAAGCAGCATTCCCAACATCAACAAGTAGAGCTATTAGAATTTGTGCCCTAACTGTCTTTTTCCCTTTTAAGATTCCAAAATATAAAGAACCAATTAGTTGTACTCCCTCCGTTTGGGCAGAAAGTGTCGGAGGCATAGTACAAATACATTTTTGCAAAAAAACCTCAAAAACTTTCCAAACGCTTCAAATTGGCATTTCAAATCAAATTCCAAACACCAATCTTCCATCTCCATCGTCATCAACGTCCGCCGTCAATCGGCAAGCACGAAGAGGGCTAGCCAACAAACACAGAGATCGATCTGGGATCACTCGTCCCCGTCCTGATCGATCTTGTCCATGCTATCTTCTCTGCGCGCGGGCCTCGCCGCTAGCCTGCTCGCGGAGCCGCGCCCGAGCTCGCCGTGGACATCCTCCCTACGGCACGGCGCCACTAGTCCTCCTCGCCGCTGCTCCGTGCGCGACTCGCCGCTGCCTAATCACGGCCCCGCATCCGAGCTCGCCGTCATCCTAGTCTCTTCGCCCGATCTTATCCTCGTTCTCCTTGCTGCCCCGCTGTTCCACCTCCTCTGCTCCACGTGCTCGCCGGCAGCTCCGTTGAGTCTCCTCCTCGACAGTGTGCCACCGCAGGGCCGCTGCTCCTGCTTGACCCGCTCCTCCTTGAATCAGCCGCGGGAACCAAGCAAGACCACAAAACAGAGTGATCTGCTGGTCGTCCTGTGACCACAAACCGGTGACGCCGCCACCACCCTAATCCTGCTTCTCTCCTACTACCGGTGAGAACTGCCTGAACTTGAAGCATCACTATGTAGTAAATCAAGCGAAAGGCGAACTGTATAGACAGAGTAACTTACGGGCCAATATATCAGAGTAACATACATGAAGAACAGATACCACAAGAACTCGGCTACTATCCGTTCGAATCCAATCATTGAATAGACTTGCACGCCATAAATCATAGTCTGAACCATGACATATGAAAATTCAATTGCAACCTAGAAAAGATAATGCGCCATTGTTAGTTGCCGGATTGAAAGAACTTAACAATACTGATGAATAGCCATGATAAACTGCTGGCTCCATTTAATCGCAGCTATGACTTAGCAGCTAAGAGCATCTCCAGCCGCGTCCCCAAACCGTCCCCCAAAGGGATTTGGGGCGCGCCGGACCAAAAATGCTATCCAGCCGCGTCCCCCAAAGCCCTTTTTTGTCCGGCGCGCCCCTATACGGTGTCCGGCGCCCGAGCCCGTCCCCGTCCCACAGGGACGCACCGGGGACGCCGGACACAACGAAAGCGAGGCGGGGACTGGCGGGACCGACCCGTCAGCCGGCACAATTAATTTAAACCTAACCGTCGCCTACCTCGCGACGGAAGTTGCTGGCGCGCAGCCGACGGTGCAGTTCCCGCAGAGGGCGCAGCGACGCGTCCCGTCGCGCCTAGCTCTCGCGTGCCGGCGTAATGAGCGCCACCGCTCCTCCGCCTCCCTCCGGCCTATAAAAGGGGCGCCTCTCATCGTCCCTCTCACACACAAACCCTAGCGCCTCCCTCCCAAACCCTAGCCGCCACCATCTCTCAACAAGACTCGACGCTATGTCTGGTAGAGGCGCAGGCCGACCTCGCGGCCGCGGCCATGGTCGTGGTCGTGGTCGTGGCCGCGGCATAGCTGAACGCTCGCCGTCGCCTCCCACGCCGTCGTCTTCGTCGGAGATGGACGTGGAGCCGGACGTCCTGTTCGAGTTCGTCCACGTCCTCAAGGGCGACCCGCGCGGCATCCAGAGGCTGCCGGACTCCTTCGCCGAGTACGTCGGCGGCGTACGCCCGCGCAAGATGCATCTGCGGGAGCATTCGTGCGGCTTCTGCCGGTGGATCGTCGACGCGATCTACGACGCGCGCGGCAAGATGTAACTCAACATCGGCTGGGAGAAGTTCGCGCGCCACCACAGCCTCCAAGCCGGCTTCATCCTCGTGTTCTCCTACTTCGGCAACAGGGACATGAGCGTCAAGGTCTTCGACGAGAGGCGCTGCCTCCGGGACTACCACGCCGACAGGGACTCCCACGACGACAGCACCGACGAGGAGGACGACTGAGTGTTGTTTCTTCGCAGCGAATACGTGCACGGAGGTTTCTGCCTGTTCGCCTCATCGGTAGAACCAACAAGGGCACCATCCTCCCGCTGGATTTTCCAGTTTAGGTGACTGGGTGTGGCCTCGAGTGTTGTTTCTTAGCAGCGAACACAGGAAACCTTCGATGCACGGCCTAGTTAGGTTTAGTTTTTTTGCAATATTTTATATTTGTGTCCACCATGGTTCAAACTATGTATTAGTTTGTGGAAAACCATGTTCCAAACTATGTTTTGGTGTAAACCACGTTCCCAATTATGTATTAGTTTGTGGAAATTGAAATAAAAATGCCAAAAAAAATTATTTTAAATGTTTGGGGACGGCGTTTGGGGGACGCGGCTGGGGAGCGACGTCCCCCAAACGCGGCACGAGCAAAACACGTCCCCCGAACGCTCAATCCGGCGCGGTTTGGGGGACGCTTTGGGGGACGCGACTGAAGATGCTCTAACACATAAAAGAATGGTTCGGTGCCCCAAATTGAAAAGGCCAGCACAACTCATAATTGCCATCCCTACAAGTTACTAACATAAAAGGCCAGCACAAATAAGATCCTCATGGCCAAAGTGACTCTGCACTATCACGTATCCCACATGCAGTCCCGGTTTCTTCGATTTGCCCCTTACCATCCCAGTATTTAACATCAAATAACCTGCCTTGGTGATTTGCAACTAGGGCAGATAGTGTTGCAACAAATTTCACCCCGCGTAAAAAAAAACTATTACAAGCAAAAACTCTCAACATTTTAAAAAGTAATGTTATAAGAAAGGTTAAACAACAATCTTTTCTGCTGCGGATTGATTTAGAACAAAATTACCAACAATTTCAACAAAAATCGCAAAACAATACAACAAAAACCCATGTGTTTGCAGCTATCAAAAAATAGTTAAGCAACAAGAAAAATTATGCATATTGATTAACAACTTAGCAAAAGAAAATGACACCTAACTGAGTGGAAGCCAGAAAGAAGTAAAGATAGTAGTACCTCGTCCTGCCAGCTGGGTATTGAGGCATCTCCAATTCCCAGCCTGGTAGTGGAAGTGATTCCTGGAGTTCCTGCAGAAGGAGAAAATGTAGAGATAAGCATTAACCTACAATAATAATCATAGCAAACAGAAAAAATAACTATGTGAAAAGAAGAATTATGTTAAGCACACTCCCCGCACCTGATCCAATGATGGTAAGCAGCCGTGCCACATTGATTGCTTATTGCCTCTTGTCGTTCTGATTCCTCATTTTCCAGAGGAGAGAAGCTTCGGTTTCAAGTTGGGGATCACACGGTCCGCCTATCCACGGCCCTTCACCTGGTACAATCTCCTCGATCGGTCGTGATTGGGACCTAGACCTAGACCTTGTTCCCAGTTTCTTGTCAGAGTACTGGCCATATACCTCCATATCGTCACCATCAGCTCTGCTCTGCTCCCTGACCTCTCATGCTTAAGTCCTCTTGACTGGCTGCTCATTCTCTTGGTTATAAATTTCCTATCTTGCCATGCTTCCTTGGAACAATAGGACGGCTATATGCAGTTCTCTTCATGATCCTATGCTCTTGGATGAGCATTGCCTTCTTTATAATCTTGCCCAATATTTCACGCCGCTCTTCAGTTAATTCATCCTGGCCATTGATCATGAAAGCATCTTGGTTAGCTTCCTCTTCAACAGGGAAGGCCACTATCAATCGGACTGCACCTTCGACCCCCTCTGCGTCGTGTGCAGCGGCGAAGGCCACTCCTCCGCCAACTGCCCCTCGAGGGGGAAGGGCCTTAGGCTCTAGACCATGGGTCACGCCATCTCCGGCGGGGGCTTCTACAACATTGACGTCGAGCCAATGCGTGGTGGGCTGGGCAATGGGGATGTCTTCGCCGCCATTATCAAGTTCGATTCGGCGCCTCTCTCGGAGACCCAGCTCTCTGATGAACTGAAGCATCGGGTAGACGAGCTTTGGGACTGGCAGGTGCAGAGGCTCTCCGACACTGAGTTTTCGGTCGTCTTCCCCACCCGCCAGACCCTCCGGCTAAGCACCGGGAGCGGGAAGCTCCACCTCCCTCTCAGCAAGACAGATACCCAGATCCGCGAGGCCTTGCTAGCTCCCAAACCAAGCCTGGTTCTCCCTTCAACGTGGGTTCGTCTATCGGGGGTGCCGGAGGACCTGATGACTCGGGAACGCCTCATGGCGGCATTCACCATGATCGAGAGGCCAATTGATGTTGATGAGCTTTCCATCCAAAAACGCGACCGCGAGCCGATCCGTATGCGCTTTCACTGCCGCTTTCCAGACCGCATCAAGGGCTCGGTCCAAATCTTCGTGAACGGCGAGGGGTACATCGTCGGCGTTCAGGCGGAGGCCCCTCCTCGTGGTACTCCGGGTGCAGGGTCAGGGGGCCCTCCACCGCCACCCAACGACGGTCATGATGAAGACGACGACTCCGACGAGATCCCCTCGGATAGTGAATGGAACAAGCACCGCCGCAGCCAAGACAAGAACAAGGACGCTTCCAAGGACAAGGGTGGGGCCTCCGGACCCTCCAACTCCAACCCTCCGTCGGTACTGGGCAAGCAGGGGCTGCCAGTGACCACCGCCTCGGCCATGGCGGAGCGCTACTGTGATATCCTGGCCCAGGGCTTAATAGGATTGATAGGATACTCATACCAACAAGTTGCAACTTCTTTTCCGGAAGCTCATCAGCAAACAACTCCGAGGTTAAGCGTGCTTGGCCCGGAGTAATTTGAGGATGGGTGACCGACCGGGAAGTAGTTCTCGGGTGCGCACGAGTGAGGACAAAGTGCGCAGGAAAGACATGTGTTGGTCTGTGGGGCTAGTCTAGAGATCCTAGAGAGCTGCTGTGGGTAACGAGCCCGGCCAGGGGTGGTCGGGGTGTTGCATTTGGTATCAGAGCCGACCTTCGCGGTTACACGAGCGTGTGCGGGTCAGGGGTTCGGGCATGTGGCGCATGGCTGGTGTGGCCCGTCGTGGCACACGGCATGGCACATGTGCCGGCACTGGATGCACAGACGTGTGCCAAGAGGGGACGTTCCTGGCTTGGGGCTGATCGACGAGGGCGTCGATCTTCTAAGGGGGGGTGAGTGTGATATCCTGGCCCAGGGCTTAATAGGATTGATAGGATACTCATACCAACAAGTTGCAACTTCTTTTCCGGAAGCTCATCAGCAAAGAACTCCGAGGTTAAGCGTGCTTGGCCCGGAGTAATTTGAGGATGGGTGACCGACCGGGAAGTAGTTCTCGTGCTAATTTGAGGATGGGTGACCGACCGGGAAGTAGTTCTCGGGTGCGCACGAGTGAGGACAAAGTGCGCAGGAAAGACATGTGTTGGTCTGTGGGGCTAGTCTAGAGATCCTAGAGAGCTGCCAGGGGTAACAGGCCCGGCCAGGGGTGGTCGGGGTGTTACAGCTACTTCGACCAGTATGGCTCCAACATGGACGCCGCGGCGGAGATCCTCCCCTCCCTCTCCCTCCTCGAGTCTTCCAAGAACAAGCTAGCTGTCCACCTGGTCCCGGCGAGCGGCGTGGAAGGGGCCCGCCCCCTCGCTACCGACTCCTTGGACTCCTTGGACTCGGCGGACTTGGACACGCAGATAACCGACCCGACACCTTCGTGGGTGGACGACAGCCAACAGGAGGAGGGCCCTCCCACCAAGATGGCCAAACTTACGCCGGCCAGCATCCTTGGCGGCTCGGCTGAGGTGGAGGTGGTTGACGCTTCGGATGATGAGGAGCTGCCGCAGCCCAATGAAGATGGAGTCCACAAGAACCTGCTGAAGGAGCTGTCCGAGGCCACCCCTCTGGCGCAAGCTCGCCGCTCCAAGGCCGTCTACTCCAAGCGGGCGACCTCGGAGACGCCGGCGGCGGTAAGGAAGAGCGCGAGGTCACAGGGCGCTTCGTGGGCACCTCCGCCCTCCTCCGCGCCCAGAGGCTCACGGCGGAGAAGAACCTGGAGGGCAAGGCCAGCACCAGCATCTCCACAGACAAAGGTAACGACTTCGCTATCCTCGACCTTCTCTCGGATGCTCACTTGTCCTCGGTAGTTCGCGATAGCTGCTTGGTTTTCTCTCCCACGACGACCGACGCGGGCGAAGCTTGTCCATCATCCGGGCAAAAGAAAAGGTGCAAGCTGCGCTCGCGGAGACTGCGCGCCGCTTGGAGTTGGAAGACAAGGCCGCGGCGGCGGCCAAAGCCGCGGTGGATGCTGCGGCAGAGGCGGCTCCTAGGGTGGAGCCGACCGATACTCCTGGGGTGGAACCGGCCGATGATCTGGCCACACCTCATGCCACGCTGGGCTCACCTGGGGCTGTGGGCCCAGTGTCTGCGGGCACGACGAGGGCGCCTAACGCGGGGGCTGACACGGCCCCTGTGCCTCCTCGCTCCCGCCCAAGAAGATCATGTGTCAAGGCCCCTGCTCTTGCTGTCTCCAAGAGACGGTACAAAAAACGAGCTTCCAAATGAGAGCTCTCTTTTACAACTTGCGGGGGTTTGGGGGACAAGGGCGTCGCACCCAACTCCGTGACTACATGCAATGCGACCGGATCGACATCCTTGGCCTGCAAGAGACGGTTCGCCAAGATTTCTCGGACTCGAAACTCAGGAGCCTTGAGTGCGGTGGCCAATTCTGCTGGAACTGGCTGCCGGCCTCGGGACAATCCGGGGGATGCTCCTGGGGTTTCGTGACGAGTGTTTTGAGGTGGGGACCTGGCGGAAGGGGAGGTTCTTCATTAGCGCTAACCTCTTCCATCGCAGCCGCAGAACCAAATGGACTTGCATCCTAGTCTACGGTCCGGCTGACCACTCTAGGACTAGGGAGTTCCTGGAGGAGCTCTCTTCTGAGGTCGAGAGCTGTAGGCTCCCTCTGGTCGTTGGGGGTGACTTCAACCTCATTCGGGGCCCCAGGGATAAGAGCAACGACAATATCAATTGGCCAAGGGTGCGCCAATTCAATGACGCCATCGCTGGCCTTTCTCTTAGAGAGCTCAACAGAACTGGGGCAAGGTTCACCTGGACCAACAAGCAACTCTCCCCCATCCGCTCGGTCCTGGATAGGGTCTTCGTCTCCACTTCTTGGGAGACGCTTTACCCCTTGTGCTCTCTTACGGCGGTTACTAGGGTGGGATCCAACCACAACCCTCTCCTCCTTGATGATGGCGAACAGGGGATTCGCCGACCGGCGAGATTCTTCTTCCAATCCTGGTGGCTTAGGGTAGCTGGCTTTGAGCAGATGATCAAAGAGAAACTGATCTCCTGCATCCAGGAACGGGGGCCTCACCGTTGCAGCATTGACCTTTGGCAGTGTATTGCGAGGTGCCTTCGGCAACACCTAAGAGGATGGGGGGCCAATTTAGGCAAACAGAAGCGGGAGGCAAGGGACAACCTCCTCGCCCAGATTAAGGAGCTGGACACGCTCGCTGACTCCTCTGGCCTTGATGAGGAGGGTTGGGCTCTTCGCTACTTCCTCGAGGACCAGATTGTGCAGCTGGACGGCGCGGAGGAAGACTACTGGAGACAGCGCAGCAAACTCCAATGGACCCTTAAAGGGGATTCCTGCACTGCCTTCTTCCACGCCTTCGCCAATGGGAGGCGTAGGAAGTGCCTCATCCCTCGCCTGGTGACTGAGGAGGGCGAGATCTCAGACCAGGCCGAGCTGATGGGGTATGTTTACCAATTCTACCAGGGCTTAATGGGCGCTGAGGGGGAGGAAAGGGTTTCTCTCTAGCTCAGAACCTTTGGCCGTCTAACAAGAGGATTTCCGATGAGGAGAACAGGAGCCTGGAGCTTACCTTTACTCTGGAAGAGTTGGATGAGGTGCTCGCGGGCATGAAACCAGACTCGGCCCCAGGCCCAGACGGGCTTCCGGTCCTCTTCTTCAAGAAATTCTGGGATTTTCTGAAAGGACCGATCCTCCGGATCCTGAACGACTTCGCCCTAGGGAGGGTTGACATAGCGCGCCTTAATTTTGGAGTCATCTCTCTTATTCCGAATGTTCAGGGGGCAGACACCATCAAGCAGTTTAGACCCATCGCTTTAATCAACGTTATTTTTAAATTCGTCGCTAAGGCTTACGCTACCCGCCTTGCCCCGCTAGCGCATAGGACGATCGACCGCAGCCAATCGGCATTCATCAAAGGGAGATGCCTGCACGAGGGTGTGCTTGCACTCCATGAGATCGCCCACGAGTTGAGGGTTAAGAAACTCAAGGGCCTCCTTCTCAAACTTGACTTTGAGAAGGCCTTCGATCGGGTAAGTTGGGACTTCCTGAGAGAAGTTCTGTTGAGGAAGGGCTTCTCCCCCATGATCGTTCACCGCTTGATGCAACTGGTCTCGGGTGGCCAAACCGCGATCAACGTGAACGGTGTCATCGGGGAAAACTTCAGAAACGCGCGAGGTGTGAGACAAGGGGACCCTCTTTCCCCGATCTTGTTCGACTTCATGGTGGATTCCCTGACTGCTATCATCGCCAGGGCTACCGATTCTGGGCACCTCAAGGGTGTGGTGCCCCACCTGATCCCTGGAGGGATCACCCACCTCCAATATGCAGATGACATCTTGATTCTGATCGATCCATCCGACTTGGGGTTGGCCAACCTTAAGCTCCTGCTCCTCTGCTTCGAGAACTTGTCAGGACTTAAGATTAACTTCGCTAAGAGCGAAGCGGTCGTGACAGGGGTCCCCGACCTGGAACGTCAGCGGGTGGCTGACGCCCTCAACTGCAAGCTGGGGAGCCTGCCGTTGCACTACCTCGGCTTACCGGTCAGCGACCGCCCCCTTTCTGTTGCGGACTGGAACTTCCTCACTGAGAAGGTTGGCCATAGGGTGGAGCCTTGGCAGGGTCTGTTCCTTGCATCAGCCGGCAGACTGGAGCTCACCAACTCCTGCCTCTCTAGCCTACCGATGTTTGCAATGGGTCGCTATCTGCTACATGACACGACGCATGCGGCGATGGATAAACTCCGGTCCCGCTTCTTCTGGGAGGGGGTGGGACCCAAACGGAAGTACCATATGGTGGACTGGGCTACGGTGTGCAAACCACGCGAGTTTGGAGGGTTGGGAATCCTCAACACCAAGTGCATGAACATCGCCCTCATGCTAAAATGGATCTGGAAGATCTATCAGAATGAGGAAGGCCTATGGGCTGACCTTCTTAGGGCTAAGTACCTGGGGGACCACGATTTGTTCTCTCTGGTGGTTCCCACCAAAGGATCACAATTCTGGAACGCCATCCAGAAGATCAAATGGTACTTCAAAATGGGTGCGAAGCATCAGGTAAACAGTGGGCGGCGGACCTACTTCTGGTTAGACTGGTGGACGGGCACGGGGCCCCTTCGCTTTACTTTTCCTAGGTTGTTCGCCTGCTGCGACAACCACTTTGCGACTGTTCAAGGGGTTAGGTCCAGCGGGGGCTGGAGAATTCGCTTTCGGCGCTCCTTCGGCCTAGCAGAGAGGGTGGAATGGGACAACCTCTGCAGGATCTTTGACCTATCGCCGGCCTCGGAGGGCGATGATGTGGTTCGATGGGCGCTTGAGCAATCTGGGGAGTACTCCACCTGCTCGATGTACTCCAAATTGTCCCGGGGTGGGACGGTCACCCACTTCAAGGATATTTGGCGCACTAGAGTTCCGCCAAAAATCCGGGTCTTCCTATGGCAACTCATCCGAGGGAGGCTCCCGTCAGGGGACCAATTAGTAAAGCAACACGGGCCATCGAATGGGCGGTGTGCCCTTTGTGGTGAATGGGAAACTTGCGACCATATCTTTTTCACTTGCCATATCGCGAAGTTTATGTGGGCAGGGATCAGGGACCTTCTCTCCTGCTCATGGAACCCAGCAGGGGCTGCGGACTTCATCGCCATAGCCAGCGGCTTGCCGGGTAGACTCCGTAGGATAGCTTGGTTCACTTTCGCAGCGCAATGCTGGACGTTGTGGAACATCCATAACAAGCTAGCTATCGAGGGCTCTCTCATCTCCAGCCCGGCTGATGCTATCTTCAAAATGTCTATCTACATGCAGAGCTGGAGGGTTCTGGTCAGACCGAGGGACAGACCACTGCTGGACGTGGTGCTGGACGAGGTTAGGAGGCTGCACGCGAGGACCCGGGCCGGAGGACACTGACGCCATCGACGACTGCACGCTGCCGCTAGCGCCCGCTCCTCGCGCTTTACCTCCCCTGTTTTATCTTTGAGTTGTTCTTGGTACCAGACTATGCTTAGTTGTATTGTGGCACCAGCACTTTGGAGGCATCAGTCTTTGTTGGGTGTGTGTTGTATCGCTACTCTATGGTGCCATGTTGGCTTTATATATAAAGCCGGGCCAAGGGCCTTATGTTTAAAAAAACACGAAGACCCTCTTCCCTTTTCCAGTTCTTCACATCTTTCCAAGATATCCGGATACAGGAAATCTCCATCCAATATCTCAGGGAGAATGTCTTCCTTCCATGCATCATTGGTCAATGCGTAATGCTTTTTAAGACTAGCAAAATATACAACGGTACCTCCATTCATTCTCAAGGTCCCTCTCAAGTTTCTTCTTTTCCTGTGAAGCAGCAATTGCTTGAGCTTCCAGGACAGCCTGACATGCAGGTAGGCCTCTCTCTCTTGTCATAAGGCTTGGACAAACAAAAACCTGTTTAAGCAGTCATTGATCTTCTTTGATTTCATCTTGATCTCCACCCTCTGCCCAAGAAACCTCTCACACGTGGAATTTTTAATAGCCATCACACCCTAGTCTAATAAAGCACTCATGGTCAACAGAACACCCTCTTTATTAGGATCTCCACCAGAGAGTCCATCAAGCGGCTGCAAAATCAGTCTTGTTGCACACAGCGACTAGAGGCTTATTCATGAACAAGAATTTTATACTGTGGAAGAGTGCAGCTTGCTGAGCAATAGTATACCCACAAGACCCAAAGATATCCAAGAAAAACAGCACAGCATACCTCAAATGGGCAAGAGCAGTGACACTGCACATTTCTCTGTCCTCAAAATGACAATCAAGGATACCTGGAGTGTCAATCACTTGGTACTGCAGATAGTTGTAATCTGCATGGCCAACAAATAGGGATTTTTCTGTGAAAGCATAAGGCTGTACATCCACATCTGCCCTTGTAACCTTGTTCATGAAAGAGCTCTTCCCAACATTTTTTTTTTCGATAAAGGAGCAACAGCCCCAGCCTCTGCATCAATTGATGCACACGGCCTTTTATTAAACATATAAAGTATCAAGTATCAAGTAACAAGTACGAAAGAAAGAAAAACAATCATGGGTCCGTCATGGTTGCCACATAGACCAACCAACGGAACAGCAAACATCTAAATAGGCTAGCCATACTCTATCCTATTAATGTGTCGCCACCCAGTAGCCCGGTAATAGAAGTCCTGAGTAAGCACCAGCAGTCTGTTGCAACCAGTATCCATATCCTTGCGCTGCTCCTCCGGTAGCAGGAAAGCCCATAACTGTATCCAATGCACAGCTCGAAGAATGACCTGCAAAAAGTTAGTACCCTTTTGATTATTAAAAATCATATCATTTCTAGTGTTCCATATTGCCCAACATATAGCAGATATACCAATCCTAATTTTCTCGCTTATCTTTCTTCGGAACTCCATACAACCAGTTCCCAAACATATTATTAATACTAGTTGGTGGCGGAATATTATAAGCAAAGTAAATCATCCGCCAAATAATAGTAGCAAAGGGGCATGTAAGAAACAAATGATGGACCGACATTTGGATAGACACAAATCAATATAGTACAGGTGTTGTTTGGGCCTACTAATAGATGCCTAGCCATGTGCTCCAGGTATGCCAAGCTAGGAGTGCTACGCATTAGAACAGTACACATGCGACCTAGTGCGGCTACCTTCAAGCACTTGCACCGGTATCTCCATACTTTTTTTTTGAATGGTGTATCTCCATACTTAAGCAGCCACAGATAGTCCGATCTTTGCAAAGATATTTCTTGCGGTACTGGTCTGACCCAACGCAAGTTTGTAGTGATCATTGTTAAAGGCCAGATGAAGGAGATAACCATAGAAAGGGTGGATGTCATCCAAGTCGGGAAACTCATCAATGATGGACAGCTTTTCATAGACGTTCTGCTGGGTATACCAAACTCTACGCATATAGAACTGGCAAATGTGGCTGAAAGCATAACCCTTGTGAACAAAAGTCGGTGTTTTGCCTATGAGTGCGGGACAGAATTATGTCAATGAAGTCATTGCCATGAGGGACAATGGTAATCTTCTTGAAATTATACTGCACCATCTTGACGATATTAAGTTTGGCTACTTATTCCTTTTTTCGATAAGGGGCGCTTTATTACTTATAAGGTTTTAAGTAATACACTCAGCCTCTGCATAACTAGGATGCACACAGCCGTTTAAAAGGTCCACAAATCATCGACAAAAAGATACATAGAGTGATATAAAGAAAAGGCCAACTACTATGACGCTCCGTTGGCTTCAATCCTCCGATTATGCAGCCACCCATGTTGGGAAATAAACTCCGTGGCCGTGTTCTCCAATCGTGTTGACACCTCCATAAAGAGGTCGCGATCCGCCAAACGCTGAAGTGGCGACCATGAACGGAGCAAAGCCGTACACCGGTAGATTACCTGCATAAGAGAGGAAGATTTGTCATTAAAAACCTTGTCGTTTCTACATAGCCAAAGCGACCAAACAACCGCAATCGCTCCCACTCTGATAATTGTTTTGTACCTAGAATCCACCCCATTTAGCCAATTGCCAAAAATATTTGCAATGCTACGAAGGGGATATAAGGTAGAACCTATCTGAATGATTGACCATATAGATCGGGCAACTCGACAGTTGAAGAAAAGGTGTTTTATTGTCTCATCTTCGTGACAGAACACACATTTCGTACAACCTTGCCGATTGCGCTTTACAAGGTTATCTTTAGTAAGAATCACACCTCGACGAAGATACCATGCAAAAACTTTAGTTTTGAGTGGTATCTTCATCTTCCAAATGTATTTATTATTTAGTACCGGTTGTGAAGAGAGACATAATGCTTTGTACATGGAATTGACCGAAAATATTCCATTTTTGGTGAGACTCCAACGGAATTCATCCATTCCCTGACCCAGCTGGACTGAACCTAACCGCTCAAGTAGTTCATTCCAAGCAACTAGTCGGGGGCCGATAAGGTCTCGCCTGAACGTCATAGAGGGGGGAGAAGATGCCATCACCTTCTGCAGGGTATCCCCTTTATAACGAACAATACTGTACAAAGCCGGATACTGTTCTCGAAGAGTGGTTGTTCCCAACCAACGATCCTCCCAAAACCGTATCTCTGCCCCATTCTTGATGGAGAAAGAACCAAATGGGAAAAAGTGCTTTTTAGTTGCCATGATGCCAGCCCAAAAATGTGAATCTCCTGGTTTCCAAAAAACCTGAGAGATCGCCTTCGAGCCAACATACTTTTTCCGCAATAGTTGTTGCCATACACCATCCTCCGTTAACAACCTGGCCAGCCATTTACCAAGCAAAGCCATGTACTTAACTTCAAGATCGTGAACATCAAGTCCACCTTGATCTTTCGGACGGCATACAACGCTCCATTTAGTTAACCGGTATTTTTTCTTCTCACTATCCCCTTGCCAAAAGAATCTTGATCGGAAATAATCCAATCTATGCAAGACTCCTTTTGGTATCTGGAAGAAAGAAATCATATACAGTACCATATTTGTGAGTACCGAATTAATGAGAACTAATCTTCCACCAAGGGATAGCAATTTGCCTTTCCAGCTAGAAAGACGTTTTTGAAGTCTTTCTTCAACAATTTTCCATTCAGCCAGCGTTAGTCTCCGATAATGTATCGGAATACCCAGGTAGCTAATTGGAAAAGAACCAATCCCACAGCCAAATAATTCAGCATATAGGTTGGCCTCGTCGACGGCTGCACCGAAACAAAACAATTCACTTTTATGGAAATTAATCTTGAGACCGAACAAATGCTCAAAAGCTGAAAGAATTAATTTCACGTTTCTTGCCTTTTCCAAGTCATGATCCATAAAAAGTATTGTGTCATCGGCATACTGAAGTATGGACAGGCCTCCATCAACCAGATGGGGGACTACACCTTCAATTTGACCATCGATCTTAGCGCGCTCTATTATAATTGCAAGCATATCCGCCACAATGTTAAATAACATTGGAGATAGGGGATCACCTTGCCTCAACCCTTTTTTGTCTGGAAGTATTTACCAATGTCATCATTGACCTTAATGGCAACACTACCACCAAAAACAAAGTTATTAATAAGAGAACGCCATTCTTCAGAAAAACCTTTCATCCTGAGGGTTTGTTGAAGAAAGGACCATTTGACTTTATCATAGGCTTTTTCAAAGTCGATCTTGAGTATTACCCCATTCAATGTTTTACGGTGCATCTCATGAATTGTCTCATGTAAGGTGACCACCCCGTCTAGGATGTTTCTACCTTGCATAAAAGCAGTCGAGAAGGACGCACCACTTTGTCCGCCACCGAGTTAAGTCGAATGGTAGCAACTTTTGTAAAAAATTTAAAACAAACATTTAGAAGGCAAATAGGTCCGTATTGCTGGATCCTTTCCGCGTCCGAAACCTTTGGTAGAAGAATAATTTCACCAAAATTGATACGGAACAAATCCAGTTGGCCCTTATGTAATTCGGCAAACAGACCCACCAGATCAGACTTGATGATGTCCCAAAAATACTGGTAGAACTCAGCCGGAAAACCATCCGGCCCTGGCGCCTTATTGTGTTCCATCTGAAAGACCGCAATTCTTATCTCCTCCTCGGAATAAGGGGAGGTAAGAATGTCGTTTTCTTCAATAGACACTCGAGGTATATCATCCATCCTGGATTCATCCATGGATATATCTGATTCCTCCGGGGCACCAAAGAGACCTTTATAGTACGAAGTGATATGGGACTTTAATTGCTCATGACCTTCGATCCGGCCCTCATCTTGAATAAGAGAGTGAATGAGTTTCTTTCTATGTCGACCATTGGCCACACTATGAAAGTATCTCGTATTCGAGTCTCCTTCTAACAAGAACTGGGATTTAGATCTTTGATACCATTTGAGTTCCTCCTCACGAAGTAAGCCTGCCAACTTAGCATTGAATTGACTTTTAAGTTCAATCTCATGCTTCGTTAGTGGGCGTACCTCCGCAATTGCCTCTAATGCATCAATATCTGATGATAGAGAGAGTTTCTCTTGCTTAAGCTGCCGTCATTTTCGTAGCCCACCCTCCAAGGTATCTACGCAACGAGCGTAACTTATTATTCCACCTTTGGATCGGGGTGTGCCCAGCAATGGGTTTGTCCCAAATAAATTTTACCATATCCGAAAAGCCATCCCAATTCAGCCATCCAAGTTCAAATTTGAACGGACGTTTACGAGGTGGCAAAGGCGTTCCAGTAGATAACAAAATTGGGGCGTGATCTGACAAAGCTTCAATCCGAGGGAGAACCCGTACTGATACTAGAGGGAATTTAAATTCCCAGTCTGAGTCCATCAATACACGGTCCAATTTCTCGTAAGTAGGCTCGGGGAGACTATTCGCCCAAGTGAATTGTCTCCCCCCATATTAACCTCTCTCAAATCCAGACTGTCAATGACAGCGTTGAATAAGAAAGGCCAATGGGTGTCAAATCTGCCTCTACTTTTCTCATGTGGATATCTGAGCAAGTTAAAATCCCCACATATGATGATAGGGTGCGGATTATCCTTCGCTAGATTAACCAACTCCCGGAGAAAAGCAGGCTTATGAACATCTTGGGCAGCTCCATAGACAGACACCAAACTCCATATGAAGTTATCGGATTTATTCCGGATGTGGAGCTTAATATGAAAGTCACCTCCGGAATTATCCAAAATTTCCATAGTCGAAGTTCGGATCCCAACTAGTAAGCCACCAGAACGTCCCCGAGGCGGGCGGGAAACCCAAGCAAAGTCTTCCCCGCCTGAAAGGCGGTTTAGGAAACTTGTTGAGTAATTCCGTTTGCCCGTCTCGGAAATAGCAACAAAATCTAAAACATGTTCCCGAATGTTTTCCGCGATGTGTAAGTGTTTAGCCAAGTCTCTCAGACCTCTGCTATTCTTAAACATGCCATTCATTTGGAAACAATTGGAGATTTAGGTATCTTAGCCTTCTTATTAGGCCATGCTTTGCGCTTAATGGAGGAAAGTCTTGATTTACCCTCGCCGCTTGTAATTCAATACAAGAGTCTAGAGCGGTATCATCTAGACCAACCTCCGATACCTCTCCAACTAGATGTGAAAGAAGCTGGCCGTCTGAGACGGCGTACGCTTCCTCATCATCCTCATCAGAAAAAGAGGTATCCGACTTACCCGAGAGCGTAGGAGTAAACTTGAGTCTATCAAACTCCATACACCTCAGGGCATTAGCCGAAACAGAAATAGAACTAATAGAAGTACCCAATGAAAGCCCCACATTATGCAACTTAGAAGCAATAAGCGGTGTTGGGAAAGATAAAATGATTTTGAACTATTAACGGTACCTGAAAAGTCAAGGTTTGCCTCCGCCTTACGACGCATAGCCTTTGCCATGGTATCCTCATCCGTCGCAGTCGCCCCATCCGTC
>NC_061510.1:367556581-367580459 GCF_022539505.1 Lolium rigidum
ATACAAATACAAAATATCATGTGATCGATACACAAAAGGAAGCAATAGGGAAATTTTCCAATAGAACACAGCCAGGAGGAAATCTAACAATCACTGGATAACCAAAATAACATCAACCTGTACCGGTTATATTAAGGCACTCTAGATTCATGCCCAGAATTCTCAGTTCATCCTTGTTACACATAATCTAAGCTTTGATTCAAGAATATTAGACAAAAGGGAAACGCAGTTCTTTTGTTGACAGTTCACCATGCTTTCAGCACAAGTAGAATCAATTGGCATCACAACCACGAGACATCAGGCATGATACACGGCACACAATTATGACAATAAAAAGCAAGGCATATAAAACCTAGCTACCAGCAAAACAGAAACATTCTCGCATAGTGCAGCGCGACCAGCAACAGTTACATGCCATACTAGATGCTTCTAAAAAAATTGGAACAAATAAAATTAAGACCATTAGCGCATTCTACGATGGATGTGCGGGCATACAAGAAAGGACCGGATTAGGAACGAGGTAATTCACGATAAGCTAGGACTGGCACCGATTGACAAGAAGCTAGTCCAACACGATAGGATAGGTGGTTTGGGCATGTCCAACGAAGGCCTCTAGAAGCTCGAGGTAATAGTGGATTCTAAAGAGTATGGAGGAAACTAGAAGGGGTAGAGGACAACCAAAGTTGACTTAGGCGAAGGCGGTAAAAAAAGACTTGAGGGATTGGAATGTACCTAAAGCCTTGGCTCTTGATAGGACTGCATGGAGATCAGCGATCCATGTGTCGGAATCTTAGTTTACTCTCTTTTTTCCTTTCTATCTCCTTGTTTTGGTTTCCTTTTATTTCTGTTGGGTTTCATATCTAGCCTACCCCAACTTGCTTGGGAAAAAGGTTTTGATGTTGTTGTTGTAGGGCATGGGCAACCGTAGCAGTGCCAACCTGCTTCCCCAAGCCTAACACGTAGGTGTTTGTCAGTAAGGCTATAGTAGAAAAAGAAAACCACCCAACGCACGTGTAGCTCCAGCGGCCTCCTTTTACATATTCCCTCTTGTTTCTCTTTTCCTACAGTACTTTTTTTCCAAATTCCAGACGCAGTGGTGTTGGTTCTTCTTGCTTTCACACCTTTTTCCTTCTCTCTCCTGGCTTTCTCGACCGAAGATCATGCCTCCTCTGCAAGCATCACCTGTCACCTGCAAAAAATTGGCACAAATAAAATTAAGACCACACTGACAGAAATAGTTCCAACTCCGATAGCATGGTATTTTTGAAACAAACCAAAACAACTGCAGATGGGCTATGAGATCAGTTGCATCAGCGGCGAGTACCTCATCTTGCTATCCAACGTCCTCATGTCCACCTAGTGAGCTGTAAGAAATGGTTAAACGGTACAAACAGAAAAAATAGCAGCCAGATTCTATTCCAAAGATGTGTGAACATCAAACTCACCAACTAACCAGCCAGGTGGATAGCAGAGCATAAGACTCAACAAGAACACGAGCAATTTCGCCAACCAAGTCTTGTGCCACACCAACAAAAAATACCATCTCAACAATGAAAACCCTCACCCACTGTTATGAATAATAACACCACAAATCTACTACAGAATAGCCAACTGCTGGAAAGGTTGACAATTCTGGCAGGCACATTTCTTTTCAAATACATCTTCAAACAAATTTTACAAACTAGAGAAATGTCGCTATGTTACGCAGTCATTAGTAACTTCATGAGCTCAAAGCTAAGATGAAAATTTTTCAATCCTTCACAACTGCACAAAAATATATTGAAGGACTCCTAATGAGACAAAGGTTTCATGAATAATACTTCATCAGGTCATGATGAATTGTGCGGCATCATTCCAGTACTTGACATGTAGAGAATCTAGTAATGATATTAGTACACAAGAACAGAACAGCTAGAACGATAATGGAAACTAGACCGTGTCAAAATTCTGATAACTAACAACGTAGGGCAAATGTACAACCAAATTTCCACAGGCTTGGTTCATATCCAAGCCAGAACGGCCGAATTCAACAACAAAGATGCACCAACCTGTGATTGCTAACCAAAGTAGTTACAGATTAGTTTATAGTTAACTGCAATTACACAGTCATTTCATTTCCCACATTCAAATACCACTACTATCAGAGGATATTCTAATGGTACATAAACCACTTGCTAAATTTCATGAGCATCATCCTACCTCTGAGACAACATAAACATGTCTTAACTTGTCTTGCATAAGTCGCAGACAACCTAAACTTAAGCTTGTCTTGCACAGTCATAGACAACATAAACTTAACATGTCTCTTGAGTCAGAGACAACTACATGGGAAAAACACCTTAGACATACTTGGTCAACCACAGCATCTGGGCCTTGATACTCATGGAACTCAGATCACGCTCCTCAATCTTGCGCCCATCAAGATCATCATAGAGGCTATCTTCTTTCGCACCGTGATAAATGCTCTCTGCCAAGCTAAACCTATTGTTGATGATATCCATGTTGTCAAAGTCATCATCATAGGGGTATTTTCGGCAGGCCATCTTAGCAAACTCCAACTCACCCCCATGGAAGTCCATCTCGACTGGATGCACAATTCTAGTACCCATAAACTCGCAGTGAAGACACCGAATTTGTGCTGTCAACACATGATGTAATTAATAAGAATTAGTGGTTGGCGCATAAATTGTATGCGAGTAAAGAAATGTAAAGAATGAAGGAACTGCGACTTTCTAGTTTCACCATGCAAGGAGCCATATAGAATATAAATGAGTATGGTGGTTCTATCACACTCGCTATCACTAATGCCGGTTTACACTTCAAGGGGTATGGAAAACTAGCGCTCATGTAACCAGGGAGTAGCAGGAAGCCAGGAACAGCCATGCATCATGCTTGATGTTCCTCAGTGCATAAGAATGTGAGGCAAATCATTTTGAGTTGTTGCACTGACATAATTGCTTTACCTAGTACTCCCTCCATTCACTAATATAAGATGTTTTAGATTTTAGTGGATTCATCTATTTTGGTAGGTATCTCGTCTACTCTTAGTGTGTAGATTCACTTATTATGATGTGTATCTAGCTCACTTTAAAATGTGTAAAACGTCTTATATTTGTGAACAGAGGGAGTAGTATATAAACAACGTAACCAAAATGCCATGGGCTAGCATACAAGAAGCATAGTGGACAACAGAATAAGCAATGAACTGTCACATCGTTCTGTACAGTCTGTCACAATATATGATGCACATAATATTTTCTGAAATGCCAGCACAACCATAGAGTCCAGGTGTTCTTGACACTGAGTTTTTGAATACAGGTATAGCTTCTACGATGAATGCTTACGGAAGTATGGAAATGCAGATGTTTGGAAGTACTTCACGGATTTGTTGGATTATTTGCTCTCACGGCTCTTTGATTATTTGCCTCTCACAGCACTTGTAGAAAACTAGGTCTATTCTTTTCCCCAGATGGTTGGTTTGCTCTATTAATATAGACATAGAATTTCTTTCCATGTATGTCTGGTCAAAGAGGAAAATGCATTTTGTAGGTATATTGCCTCCATGGTGGTCTCTCTGTCATTGGATATGTTGGACAACACTGTTCTCTTGACCGCGTACAACAGGTATGTATGGTTTTATCATGAACTTTGAGCTGGTGCCTAATGGTGAATCATTTTATACTTGCAGTTTGTTGATTTAAAACTACTTCATAGAAAATGCTTGCCGTTTCTGGGAGTTAATTATGGCTCTTGAACAGAACCATCTGTCTTAGATTTTTGAAGCAAATATGTAGAGATCACAATCGATCATCACACTCGAGCAAAGGAGAACGTTTGCGGTTTCCCTTTTCTGTCATTGAATGTGAGTTCACAATTTTATCTTGCATATATGCAGGGCAAACATGGCATTCAAGAACAATCATCTGACAGGGTTAACTTTCATTAATGTACAGTCAATATCCCGAGAAATACTAACTATACAGAATGGGTGTTCTAAGAAGATACGATATTTCACCAAGATGCAATATGTACTGTGGGAAATCGACTAAGAAATTAAGAAAACCAGAAAAATCTGGATTTAAGAATGAGTTATGTTGTTCTCAACTAGTTGCAGTTATGTAGTCTTAAGCTAAACTAGTTGTAGTTATGCAGTCCAGTTTTTGCAGACAGTGACTGAAAACTGAAACCTGCAAACGTAAGTAACTTAATATTAAAACCAGCAGTATGTTTGCAGGTTGCTACACAATTTGTATGTATATATTGTTTATAGTCCATCAAGTTGACCTTATTGCTCCTTCAGTTTTAAGAATTAATGAATTCTTGTCCTGTGCAGAACATAGGTTCTATATTCAGCAATTTCGTCAACTCTTAATTAATGTTTTTCTTCAAAATGGATATAGGTCCCACACGAAGGACCCATGTGTGATCTTTCGTGGTCTGACCTGGAATCCCGGATGACTGATGTGGATGGATGAGGGATATCGCCAAGAGGAGCAGTGTACACATTTGGGCAAGATATTGCTCAACAATTCAACCATACAAATGAACTTAGCCTTATTTCAAGGGCCCATCAACTTCTGATGGAATAGTTCAATTGGATTCTGGTTGGTATCCACTGTATTTGATTTCAGCTCGTCTGATCATTTACGCGCCATGGTTTTATACCAGTTTTTTGTTAGCATTTTACAATGAGGACAACCATTTGAAAAAAAACTCCTAATCATAAAACAAGAACTCATATTGTTATAAACATATAACTATAACTAAGGGATAAACGCTTGAATCGTTTATGTATAAAAATGATGCATGGGCTTGAGATAAAAAAAAAGGTGCAGTGCAACATGATGTGCCGGTGGACCATCTAGCTATATGTTGATCACTTTATCACGTGCTTTACTGAAATGTTTGACTTCACTAACCTATAAACATGGAAGTAAAGGCATTCATTTCTTATCTTTGAAAGAAAAAAATTCTCGAACAATTTTATTTCTAGTAAGGACTGGCGGAGTAATAAAACCCAATGAAGTGTTTACTTGTGGTTAAGATGCATCATGGTGGTTGAGATGCTGTATATAACAGCTAGTTACATGCAACAAGGTATAATGAGTACTCTAGATGAGAGTCGAGAGAATATTGGCATAGGGTTGGTTATAGCAAACCAGCACATGGCATAGGAAGAGATATTCAAGTAACAGCAGGAATTTTTATCGAACAATTTTATTTTTTAGTAAGGACTGATGGAGTGATAAAACGCAATCAAGTGTTTACTTGTGGTAAAGATGCATCATGGTGGTCGAGCGTTGTATACAACAGCTAGTTACATGCAACAAGATATAATGAGTAGATGAGAGTCAAGACAATATTGGCATAGGGTTGGTTATAGCAAACCAGCACATGGCAGAGGAAGAGATATTCAAGTAACGGGATTCATTTCTTATCTTTGACAGTGAATTTTTATCGAACAATTTTATTTTTAGTAAGGACTGACAGAATAATAAAGCACAATCAAGTGTTTGCTTGTGGTAAAGATGCATCATGGTGGTTGAGACGCTGTATATAACAGCTAGTTACATGCAACAAGATAAAATGAGTAGATGAGAGTCAAGAAAATATTGGCCTAGGGTTGGTTATAGCATACCAGCACATGGCAGAGGAAAAGGCAGAGGCCAACAGAAGGATGTGTCTTCATAACCATAGCTAATTTCAGCAAAGAACAAAATTGGAACTCCATCACCACATGGGCTTTTGGGAGTAGCCATGAAGTTGACATGAGAGCGGTGAGTGGGGTAACAACCACGATGAGGAGGACCGGAGGAAGAGCAGGAGACCCGGTCATTCACGCCACAAATCATATGAAGCTCGAATTTGGGATCCTGAAATAGAACAACTGGTGAGCATAGGCCAGCAATACAGGAAGAGATGTTAGCAATAACCAACAACAAGCAAACCAAACCTACCCCATTTGGCATCTGTTCATATGCATTCAACAGGGCATTGACCTTTTTGGAGATTCTAGTGTGCACATCTGCTAGGTCTGCATGGCGGTAACCTTTTAGCGTGGGTAGTGTAAGTGCCGTCGTCTCACCAGAGGGGGGTTCAGGACATAGCAACACCGCAAGCCGTTGAACATCTTGAGAGGAGAGCTTCTTAGAGCCCTGCAGCAGAGACATGGCAGACCCGAGCATAGGCTTACACGAAGTGAGAAGCTTTACTTGGGCGTCTGGGTTGGGGTGACAGGCTGCCTTGGCGGCGGCAAGGAAGCCATCCTTGACACTGGTGTTGGGTCCGCACCCTAGTAAGGAGACGGCAGAATCGAAGTTGATATCAGCAACCACAAGGTTGGCATCTGCCTCGAGCAGGCAGCGAACAGCTTGTTGGAAAGTGAATAAATGGTAACGTGTGCAGAGGAAGGAGGCCAAGCCATAGACAGAGCGGTTCTCCATCCGGTGGAGGCTCTCGGTGCCGATGATATCCAGGTCGAGTGTCTTGGCAGGTGGGAACGCAGCGTCGTACCAGATGGTGTTGATGATGATGTTGGAGACAGGATCAAACGGGCCATAGCAGTAGCCTGCCCTGAGAAGGCTACGGTGCAAGCGAGAGCGCAGCTCACCTACGGGCAGGCAGGCGAGGGCCTGCAGGTAGAAGGCGTGGATGGCATCATGGAGCGTCCGACTCAACAATCTGGTGTGCTGGTACGGCACAGTGCAGGGACGATGACGATCAGCTGCAAGCTGCCACGCCCATGACATAGGTTCCTCACAGTAGATGCGGGGTCCCTCGTTGAGCAACCTGCGGAGCATGACGATGCTACTATCCAAGCAGTGGTGTGATGATGATGGGTTGCCCGACAAGTCGTTGAGCAGGGGTAGGACTATGTCCATGCGGCTGGAGATGTTGCGCCAGGCACAGACAAGACTGTCGGGATCGGGGTGCCCAGCAGCCAACGCGGCGCAGTTGAGGAGGGCCATCTCCATGACGGCGAGGCCGGAGTTGAAGAACCTCTTCATGCCAATGTCCGACACGATGATGCCGGCGGCGACGAGGGCATCACCATCCGCGAGCGACAGGTAGCGCATGGCCTGGCTCTCGGCGAGGTCGGGGAAGAGGCGGGTGAGGAAGGCCACCATACCGTCAAGCGACCGGCGCCCCAGGTCTTGTTCTTCTTCGCCCACCTCGCAAACCTTAGATGGTTCACGGTCGCGCTTACGCTTGCGCCTGTAGGAGATGAGACTGTTGATCACGATATTGGAGACCGGGTCGAGGAGGCCGAGGCAGAGGGAGGCAGGAGTCTCGCCGCCCGTGCCCTTGAGCAATTCCCGCGCCTCGCAGTAGGCGGACTGGATCTTCTTCAGCACATGATCTATGGCCGTGGACAGTTCATGGGTCTGGGGAACACCAGCAATGCCAGTTGGCTTGTAGATACGGAGATTCGATGATGCAGGGTTGGACACGAGCGACATCGCCGGAGGAGAGAGGGCGGCGCGCGCGAGGAAGGGGATAGATACAACGCTGGAAACCTCCTCGATTTTTTATTCTCCTCACCGACTCGAGGTTTGGGTCGGTCGGACCTCCTAATACCTCCTCTCTGTTCCGATCCAATCCAGACATACTCCGACCCGAGCAAGAGCATCTCCACAGCATTTTCAGTAGGCACCTCCAAACATTAGATTAGGGATGCTACTTTTCTTTTACCAAGCCATGCGGCGGCCGAAAATCCATATTGGCTCGGCGGTATTGATAAAAATGACCCTTTTGCTAAAGAAATTCAGAAAATGAACTCAGCTGGAAATTATTTCACGAAATTGTTAGATTATTTGGTAATTTCCGTGTGAGTATAATTACCGAAAACAACATTACTGATGCACAAGCATACTTAACCACACACATCAGATTAAGCACATGCATCAGATCTAAACATGGAACAAATAACAGTGCAAAGTAGGAGAGAAAAAGCACATACATCGCGACAAGGAAGATCGCACCAGCAGCAGCACCACCACCATGGGAATCGTTGATGTCGCCCATAGTGTAGTCGGATTCGTTGATGAAGCAGTCGAACCGGCGAAGAAGAACATGAACAGCAACGAGCAGTCGCGTCGAGACGCTCCCCAAAAATCTTATCGCCCGCCTCCCGGTGCAGGATCTCAACGGACGGGGTTTCGGAGGCCTGCTCTCCCGAACGGTTGTGCACGCAGTCGTCAGGATGGGGAAGAGAGTAGCGCAACAAAAGAAACTTTTTCGTGAGAGAGACGGACTAGAGAGTTCTAAGAGCTTGAGACTCCAGATCTGTTCTGTCTTCTGGTATATCCTGTGAGGAGAGCCGACCCGACCGCGTTGTCACGCGTAGGAAGCCAGGGACACACGGCGAGCATGCACATGTAGGTCGACACGTACCCAACTCAGTTGGTGTACCAAGCAAAAATTTAGGCTTCCTTGAGTGTGACTCGAACTCGAACTCGATTGACGAAACGCGACGTGCGTGACGATACGAGACGAGACGAGTTGAGTCGAGCCGAGGCAGGGCGAGCGGAGGAGGAGGAGTGTGCGAGGGCTCCTTCTATTCTCACTCACTTGGAAGGACTAGAACAGCAACCCTTATATACCACTCCAACTCTCTCCCAACTAGCAATGTGGGACTAAACTTTGTCCCCCAAGGCTGCAACCCATCTACATTCGGGAATTGTAGGCTACATGGACTGCCTTACTGGACTGCAACCCATCTACATTCAATAGTCCCCCGCCAGATCTCATATGCACATCAGATGACACATTAGTTCCATTCACTGTTTAATATACCTGCACTTCAGTGGAGACTGTTAAGTTGAACTTCCACCTAGACAAGGAGTTACGCTTGACTACAACTGAACAATGGACTATGCCTTGAATTGTCAGTCTTTGTGCAACAAGTTTCACTCAATGTCGGCACGGTACTAGGCTACCATAGCCTTCCCCTCGGGTGGAGCTTATAAGTCATACTCATCGGCCCTTCATGTGTTTACTAGAGATTCACCCAAATCTCCCACACTGTGACCAACAGTGTTACTCATATAGGTGTGTTCTTTAAATATCGCCCTGTAGGACAACGTCTTCGCTCATCAAGAGCCGCACAGAACACATTAAGACAATGTCAACCTACCTTACAGTAACTATGAGAGAATTGCATCTGCAGCAGAGTGGGAGTATTAAATTTTCTCTCAACTCAGTTGCTTCGGTTTGTTTTCCCAGGTCCTACTTCACGGAATTTCCGATCACATAGGTTGGGTTACCCCCTCGGCAACTCACGTGGGTCTCCCTTGATGCAAGGTCTATCATGTTTCTTGATAATCCTTTTGTGAAAGGATCTGCCGGATTTTAGCACTTTGGACATAATCCAATGCTATTACTCCGGAGTTTTTCAGTTTTCTGACAGACTTCAATCTCCTCTTGATATGTTTGGAACTTTTCATATTATCCTTAGAACTTTTCACTTTGATAATCACAGTTTGATTATCACAGTTCATGAGGATGGCCGGTATTGGTTTTTCAACCATAGGCAAGTCCATCAAGAGCTCACGAAGCCATTCCGCTTCGACGGTAGATGTATCTAATGTTGTGAGTTCTGCTTCCATAGTTGACCTCGTTAAGATGGTCTGCTTGCAAGAGTTCCAGGAAACAGCGCCACCATCAAGAGTGAAAGCATATCCACTTGTGGCCTTCATTTTAGCATCTGAAATCCAATTGGAATCACTATACCCTTCAAGTCATCTTGGATAACAGGTATAATGAATTCCATAACTCATGGTTCCCTTTAGATAGCGCATCACTCTCTCAAGAGCATGGCAATGATCATCTCCCGGGTTGGCCACAAACTGGCTAAGTTTGCATACAGCAAACAATATATCAGGCCTCGTAGCGCAAGCTAAATACATGAGTGAACCAATGATTTGAGAGTATCTCAACTGATCTCTAATTGCCTTTTCATTCTTTCGAAGCAAGACAATAGGATCATAAGGTTTGAGAGAAGATTTGCAATCAGCATAGCCAAATCTTCTTGATGATGCGTGAAGCACACGTCCGTTGGGAACCCCAAGAGGAAGGTGTGATGCGTACAGCAGCAAGTTTTCCCTCAGTAAGAAACCAAGGTTATCGAACCAGTAGGAGATGAAGGCCACGTGAAGGTTGTTGGTGAAGGAGTGTAGTGCGGCGCAACACCGGGGATTCGGCGCCAACGTGGAACCTGCACAACACAATCAAAATACTTTGCCCCAACTTAACAGTGAGGTTGTCAATCTCACCGGCTTGCTGTAAACAAAGGATTAAACGTATGGTGTGGAGAATGATGTTTGCTTGCAAAGAACAACAGAGAACAATGGTTGCAGTAGGTTGTATATCAGATGTAAAAGAATGGATCGGGATCCACAGTTTACTAGTGGTATCTCTCCAATAATATAAATAACATGTTGGGTGAATAAATTACAGTTGGGCAACTGATAAATAGAGAGGGCATAACAATGCACATACATATCATGATGACTACTATGAGATTTACTTAGGGCATTACGACAAAGAACATAGACCGCTATCCAGCATGCATCTATGCCTCAAAAGTCCACCTTCGGGTTAGCATCCGCACCCCTTCCAGTATTAAGTTGCAAACAACGGACAATTGCATTAAGTACCGTGCGTAATGTAAACAATACAAATGTCCTTAGACAAAGCATTGATGTTTTATCCCTAGTGGCAACAAGCACATCCATAATCTTAGGGGTTGTCTGTCACTCCCAGCATTCAATGGAGACATGAACCCACTATCGAGCATAAATACTCCCTCTTGGAGTTACAAGTATCAACTTGGCCGAGCCTCTACTAGCAACGGAGAGCATGCAAGATCATAAACAACACATATATGATAGATCGATAAACAACTTGACATAGTATTCCATATTCATCGGATCCCAACAAACACAACATGTAGCATTACAAATAGATGATCTTGATCATGATAGGCAGCTCACAAGATCTAAACATAATAGCACAATAGGAGAAGACAACCATCTAGCTACTGCTATGGACCCATAGTCCAAGGATGAACTACTCACGCATCAGTCCGGAGGTGGGCATGGTGATGTAGAGCCCTTCGGTGATGATTCCCCTCTCCGGCAGGGTGCCGGAGGCGATCTTCAGAACCCCCCGAGATGGGGTTGACGGCGGCGGCGTCTCTGGAACTTTTCTCGTATCGTGGCTGTCGGTAATAGGGTTTTCGCGACGAAAAGATTATATAGGCGAAGGGGCAGAGTCGGGGGACGCCCGAGGGGCCCACCCCATATGGCGGCGCGGCCAGGGGTGGGGCCGCGCCCCCCTATGGTGTGGTTGCCTCGTGGCCCCTCTTCGTCTCCTCTTCGGTGTTCTGGAAGACTCCGTGGAAAATAAGACCGTGGGCTTTTGTTTCGTCCAATTCCGAGAATATTTCCTGTGTAGGATTTCGAAACCAAAAACAGCGAGAAAACGAGAGCTGGCGCTTCGGCATCTTGTTAATAGGTTAGTACCGGAAAATGCATCAAAATGATATAAAGTGTATATAAAACATGTGAGTATTGTCATAAAACTAGCATGGAACATAAGAAATTATAGATACGTTTGAGACATATCAAGCATCCCTAAGCTTAGTTCCTACTCGCTCTCGAGTAGGTAAACGATAAAAAGGATAATTTCGAAGTGACATGCTACTATCATAATCTTGATCAATACTATTGTAAAGCATATGAGATGAATGAAGTGATTCAAAGCAATGGTCTATAGTTTGTTAACAAATAGATAATGACTAAACAACTGAATCATATAGCAAATACTTTTCATGAATAGTACTTTCAAGACAAGCATCAACAAGTCTTGCATAAGAGTTAACTCATAAAGCAATAGATTCTTAATAAGAGGTTTTGAAGCAACACAAAGGAAGATTTAAGTTTCAGCAGTTGCTTTCAACTTTCAACATGTATATCTCATGGATAATTGTCAACACAAAGTAATATGATGAGTGCAATAAGTAAGCATGTAAGAATCAATGCATACAGTTGACACAAGTGTTTGCTTCTAAGATGGAAAGAAGTAGGTAAACTGACTCAACATAAAGTAAAAGAAAGGCCCTTCGCAGAGGGAAGCAGGGATTACTCATGTGCTAGAGCTTTTTATTTGAAAACATGGAAACAATTTTGTCAACGGTAGTAATAATTCATATGTGTTATGCATAAAACCTCCTATAAGTTGCAAGCCTCATGCATCGAATACTAATAGTGCCCGCTCCTTGTCCTAATTAGCTCGTATTTCCATGGATTATCATTGCATTACATATGTTTCAACCAAGTGTCACAAAGGGGTACCTCTATGCCACCTGTACAAAGGTCCAAGGAGATAGATCGCATTTGATCTCTCAATTTTGATAGATCTCAACTTGAGGACATCCATACCGGGACAACATAGAAAACAGATAATGGACTCCTCTTTTATGCTTTAAGCATTCAACAACAGATAATATTCTCATAAGAGATTTGAGGATTAATGTCCAAGCTGAAACTTCCACCATGATACATGGCTTTGGTTGGCGGCCCAATGTTCTTCTCTAACAATATGCATACTCAAACCATTTAACTCATGGCAAATATCCCTTACTTCAGACAAGACGAACATGCATAGCAACTCACATGATATTCAACAAAGGTGTGACAGGTTGATGGCGTCCCCAGAAACATGGTTACCGCTCAACAAGCAACTTATAAGAACTAAGATACATAAGCGACATATTCTTTACTACAATAGTTTTTTAGGCTACTTTCCCATGAGCTATGTATTGCAAAGACAAGGAATGAAATTTTTAAAGGTAGCACGCAAGCAATTTACTTTGGAATGGCAGAAAAATACCATATAGTAGGCAGTTATGGTGGACACAAATGGCATAAGTTTTGGCTCAAGGTTTTGGATGCACGAGAAGCATTTCCTCTCAGTACAAGGCTTTGGCTAGCAAGGTTGTTTGAAGCAAACACAAGTATGAACCGGTACAGACAAAACTTACATAAGAACATATTGCAAGCATTATAAGACTCTACACTCGTCTTCCTTGTTGTTCAAACACTTTTACCAGAAAATATCTAGACATTAGAGAGACCAATCATGCAAACCAAATTTCAACAAGCTCTACGGTAGTTCTCCACTAATAGGTTTAAACTACATGATGCAAGAGCTTAAACATGATCTACTTGAGAGCTCAAAACAATTGCCAAGTATCAAATTATTCAAGACAATATACCAATTACCACATAAAGCATTTTCTGTTTCCAACCAAATAGCAATAAATGAAGCGACTTTCAACTTTCGCCATGAACATTAAAAGTAAAACTAAGAACACCAGTGTTCAATATTAAAAAGCGGAGCGTGTCTTTCTCCCACACAAGGAATGCTAGGATCCGATTTTATTGAAACACAAATAAAAACAAAAGCACACAGACGCTCCAAGTAAAGCACATAAGATGTGATGGAATAAAAATATAGTTTCACTAGAGGTGACCTGATAAGTTGTTGATGAAGAAGGGGATGCCTTGGGCATCCCCAAGCTTAGATGCTTGAGTCTTCTTGAAATATGCAGGGATGAACCACGGGGGCATCCCCAAGCTTAGACTTTTCACTCTTCTTGATCATATTATATCATCCTCCTCTTTTGATCCTTGAAAACTTCCTTCACACCAAACTCAAAACAATCTCATTAGAGGGTTAGTGCATAATCAAAAATTCACATGTTCAGCGAGGACACAATCATTCCCAACACTTCTGGACATTACCCAAGGCTACTGAAATTTAATGGAGCAAAGTAATCCACTCAAACACAGTAAAAGAGGCTATGTGAAATAAAAGGCAGAATATGTCAAAACAGAACAATCCGTAAAGACGAATTTTTTCGAGGCACTTAACATGCTCAGATGAAGAAGCTCAAATTGAATGAAAGTTGCGTACATATCTGAGGATTACTCATGAATTTTTGCAGAATTTTTAGATTCTCCTACAGAGAGAACAGCTCAAATTCGTGACAGCTAAAAATCTGTTTCTGTGCAGAAATCCAAATCTAGTATCAACCTTCTATCAAAGACTTTACTTGGCACAACAATGCAATAAAGTAAAAATACAAAGGTATTGCTACAGTAGTAACAAGCACCTTGACTTAAATATAAAACAAAAAATTGTAGAAATAAAATAATGGGTTGTCTCCCATAAGCACTTTTCTTTAACGCCTTTCAGCTAGGCGCAGAAAGTGTAAATCAAGTAACATCAAGAGAAGAAGCTCCAACATCATAATTTTCCTTAAAAACACAACTTGTCGCAATAGGTATCTTAGATGCTCCATTATCTAAATTTCCCATAGTGGTACTAAGGGTTTTATCAATTTTAAGCTTATAATGATTCTTTGGCTTAGGCATCTTAGGGACATACATGAACTTTTGCTCCTTACCTACATAAGCTTTCTCCTTAAACTTAAGTGAAGAAAAAGTTGAACCCAAGGTTCCCATAGCTTCTTCAAGTTCACCAATCCTATGGGTTTGATTATCATGGATAGCACAAGTTTCTAAGACAGCAATTCTTTCATTAATTCCTCATAGAGATTTATCAAGTTTATCAGTATTATCAAGTAATATTCCCAATTTAGTCTCAACACTTGGAAGATTTTTCTCTATGGCCTCCAACTTTTTCATGACATCCTCAAGAGAGATTTCAATTTTAGCTTCATTAACAGGTGGTATTCCAACTAGAATCTCAATAATGCAACTAGCTTCTAAAGCAGGAGTGCCTAGGAAATTATCCCCCGTAAGAGTATCAAGAACATACCTATCCCAGCTAGAGATACCAACATAAAAGTTCCTAAGGAGGATAATAGTGGAGTGCTTCTTAGTGCACCTATGATGAGCATCACTAATTCTATACCAAGCATCTTTAAAACTTTCTCCCCCTTGTTGCTTAAACGAACGAACTTCAACTTCGGGATTACTCATTTTAGTAATAATAAAAATAAATAAAGCAAACCCGAATTAAATAAAGTAAAGCAAGTAACTAATTTTTTTGTATTTTTGATATAAAGAAAGCAAACAAGACAGAAAATAAAATAAAGTAAGATAATAAACAAAGTAAAGAGATTGGGTGTGAGAGACTCCCTTTGCAGCGTGTCTTGATCTCCCCGGCAACGGCGCCAGAAAAATAGTTTGATGACGCGTGAAGCACACGTCCGTTGGGAACCCCAAGAGGAAGGTGGGATGCGTACAGCAGCAAGTTTTCCCTCAGTAAGAAACCAAGGTTATCGAACCAGTAGGAGATGAAGGCCACGTGAAGGTTATTGGTGAAGGAGTGTAGTGCGGCGCAACACCAGGGATTCCAGCGCCAACGTGGAACCTGCACAACACAATCAAAATACTTTGCCCCAACTTAACAGTGAGGTTGTCAATCTCACCGGCTTGCTGTAAACAAAGGATTAAACGTATGGTGTGGAGAATGATGTTTGCTTGCAAAGAACAACAGAGAACAATGGTTGCAGTAGGTTGTATATCAGATGTAAAAGAATGGACCGGGGTCCACAGTTTACTAGTGGTGTCTCTCCAATAATATAAATAACATGTTGGGTGAACAAATTACAGTTGGGCAACTGACAATAGAGAGGGCATAACAATGCACATACATATCATGATGACTACTATGAGATTTACTTAGGGCATTACGACAAAGAACATAGACCGCTATCCAGCATGCATCTATGCCTAAAAAGTCCACCTTCGGGTTAGCATCCGCACCCCTTCCAGTATTAAGTTGCAAACAACAGACAATTGCATTAAGTACTATGCGTAATGTAAACAATACAAATATCCTTAGACAAAGCATTGATGTTTTATCCCTAGTGGAAACAGCACATCCATAACCTTAAGGGTTGCTGTTACTCCCCCAGATTCAATGGAGACATGAACCCACTATCGAGCATAAATACTCCCTCTTGGAGTTACAAGTATCAACTTGGCCAGAGCCTCTACTAGCAACGGAGAGCATGCAAGATCATAAACAACACATATATGATAGATCGATAATCAACTTGACATAGTATTCCATATTCATCGGATCCCAACAAACACAACATGTAGCATTACAAATAGATGATCTTGATCATGATAGGCAGCTCACAAGATCTAACATGATAGCACAATAGGAGAAGACAACCATCTAGCTACTGCTATGGACCCATAGTCCAAGGATGAACTACTCACGCATCAGTCCGGAGGCGGGCATGGTGATGTAGAGCCCTCCGGTGATGATTCCCCTCTCCGGCAGGGTGCCGGAGGCGATCTTCAGAACCCCCCGAGATGGGGTTGATGGCGGCGTCTCTGGAACTTTTCTTGTATCGTGGCTCTCGGTAATAGCGTTTTCGCGATGGAAAGATTATATAGATGAAGGGGCAGAGTCGGGGGACGCCCGAGGGGCCCACCCCATATGGCGGCGCGGCCAGGGGTGGGGCCGTGCCCCCTATGGTGTGGCCGCCTCGTGGCCCCTCTTCGTCTCCTCTTCGGTGTTCTGGAAGACTCCGTGGAAAATAAGACCGTGGGCTTTTGTTTCGTCCAATTCCGAGAATATTTCCTGTGTAGGATTTCTGAAACCAAAAACAGCAGAAAATAGGAACTGACGCTTCGGCATCTTGTTAATAGGTTAGTACCGGAAAATACATCAAAATGATATAAAGTGTATATAAAACATGTGAGTATTGTCATAAAACTAGCATGGAACATAAGAAATTATAGATACGTTTGAGACGTATCACTGCTCAACACGTTCTCACCATAATGAGATTGCACAAGTGTAATCCCATTATTCCCATCTCTCAATAACTTGATGTTTAATATAACATCAGCTTCTCTAAGATCTTTCATCTCGAAACACTGAGATATATAAGAAGGTTTTGACCTCCTCAATCACTTTGAGACTTCTCCCAAAAATTATTATGCCATCCACATACAAGCATAGGACAACTCCCTCACCCCCACAATGGCGGTAGTACACACATTTGTCGACTTCATTAATAACAAAGCCCACAGATGGCAAAGTTCTTTCAAACTTCTCGTGCCATTGTTTGGGATCTTGTTTGAGACCATACAAACATTTCTTTAACTTACAGACCTTTCTTTCTTTACCTTCTAGTACAAAACCATCAGGCTGTTCCATGTAAATTTCCTCGTCCAACTCTCCATTTAGGAAAGCCGTCTTAACGTCCATTTGATGAACGAGAAGACTGTGTGAGGCAGCCAATGACAGTAGTACTCGAATTGTGGTTAATCTCGCCACAGGTGAGTAGGTATCGAAAAAATCTTCGTCTTCCTTTAGGGTATAGCCTTTGCCAACAAGCCGAGCTTTGTACTTCTCACTAGTACCATCAGCTCGAAGCTTCTTCTTAAAAACCCATTTACATCCTACAGGTTTACACCCATAAGGACGCTTAGTTAATTCCCATGTTCCATTAGCCAAGATGGAATCCATCTCGCTTTCAACCGCTTCCTTCAAGTAGTCTACATCAAGAGATGCGAGAGATTCTGAAATGGTAGTGGGAGTATCATCCACAAGATACACAATGAAGTCATTATCAAAAGACTTTGCAGTCCTTTGTCTCTTCCTCCTTGTGGGAGCGTCATTGTCATCCTCATCAGAATCTGAACTCTCATCATCAATTCCTCATCAAACTCCATAGAAGTTTCATGTATTGGATCAGATTCCCAACTTGACATGCCATGCATATCTCTCATAGGAAATATGTCCTCAAAGAATGTAGCATCTCTTGATTCAAAGATGGTGCCAACATTCATGTCGTCCACTCCAGATTTCACCACAAGAAATCTATAAGCAATGCTATGGGCGGCATAGCCAAGAAAGACACTGTCCAAGGTTTTTGGTCCAAGCTTTCGCTTCTTGATGATTGACAAATTCACTTTAGCAAAACAGCCCCAAGTTCGCAGGTAGGAGAGTGATGGCCTTTTCTTTTCCCATTCCTCTCATAAGGGGTAATCTCTTTATTCTTGGTTGGAACATGGTTTAGGACATGACACGAAGTCAATATAGCCTCCCCCCACCATTTCTTGGATAAACCTAAAACATCTAACATGGCGGTAATCAAATCTGTTAGAGTACGGTTTTTCCTTTTCACAACCCCATTGGATTATGGGGAATTGGGAGGTGTCCTCTCATGGATTATACCATGTTCCGCACAGAATAAATTGAACTCATTAGAAAAGTACTATCCACCACGATCGGATCGAACCTTTTTTATCTTTCTTTCAAGTTGGTTCTCAACTTCAGCATTATAGATTTTAAACAAATCAAGAGCCTCATCTTTAGTTTATAGGAGATACACATAACAATACCTAGTGGAATCATCAATTAAAGTCATGAAATATTTCTTTCCACCTCTTGTCAACTCACCATTCATTTCACATAGATCTGAATGTATGAGCTCTAGTGGTGCCAAGTTTCTTTCCTTCGTAGGCTTGTGAGGCTTGCGAGGCTGCTTTGCTTGCACACAAGAATGAAACTTATAGCCTTTGACAAAGGTGAATTTCGGAATCAAACTCATATCAGCAAGCCGTGACATACAACCAAAATTAACAAAGTCGTGAATGTCAAACATTAGATTCATTAACAGTAGTGCTTACATGGTTCACAACATTATCACATAAGTCTTTTAGAGAGAAGTGAAACATTCCCTCACGTTCATAGCCCTTACCAACAAAAGTTCCATACTTAGACAGTACAACTTTATTGAAACGAGATTCTTCTTGATAGAAGGTACATGCAACACGTTCTTCAATTGCACGATCTTTCCCGAAGTAAACTTCAGATCTACCGTGCCAACACCACCACGAACAGTAGCATGTAACCCATTCTCCGTCATTACTGAGGAACCTCGGGCCTGATAAGAAGGAAACATGGAGATGTCACCACACACATGAACATTAGCACCTGTATCAACCCACCATTATGTGGGCTGAAACACTGAAAGAACAGTAGGTAATATATTACCGTACGTTGTAGTTCCATCCTCTGTGTTGCCAATGACCATGTTGGCAGAATTTGAGTTCTGTCCAGCCTGACCTTTCTTTCCTTTGCTTTGTGGACAACGATGAGCCCAATGGCCTGTCTCGCCACACACCTAGCAAGGATCGTTCTTCTCCGTTTTCCCCATCTTCTTGAAGTTGGTAGTCTGGGGGACTTCCTTGTTCTTTCCCTTGAACTTGTGGGCATTTTTCTGCACCATATTGGCAGCAGAACGTCCCTCGGTTCCTCCAGTGTGTTTGTCTTTTGCCCTCACCTTCTCGTCAACATCCAGAGAGTCTATGATATTCTCAACAGAGAAATCATGCCTCCACGAAGGGGGAATCTTAGTGACAGTGCATCCCGCGACAAATTTGTCCGGTAGCACACACTTGAGGAGCTCAAGTTCCTTTGCCATGATCTGTATCTCGTGAGCCTGTTCTACTACAGATCAGTTCTCAACCATTATGTAGTCATTGAACTGCTCCATAGCATAGAGTTCACTTCCGACATTGGCTGCACCGAACTTAGCGTCCAGTGCATCCCACAGTTTCTTCCCATTTCGGATGTACATATAAGCATCAACCAACTTGTCTCCAAGCACACTAAGGACGACACCCACAAAGATTACGGTGGCATCACCGAACGATTTATCCTCATCAGGAGTAAGTGGACCTCTGGTAGTACCATCCGCAACTCGGTGCACACCCATAGCAGTGAGCCACAAGAGGGTCTTCTTCTGCCATCTCTTGAAATGAGAACCTGTAAATGGGCTCGGTTTGAGCGCAACAGCAAAACCATACGGTGAAAATTACCTAAGCATATAAGGTTTTTGGATTGTTAGATTATTAGGCAATTTCTGTGTGAGTTTAATTACCGAAAACAACATTACAGATGCACAAGCATATTTAACCACACACATCAGACTAAGCACATGCATCAGATCTGAACATGGAACAAGTAACAGTGCAAGGTAGGAGAGGAAAATCACGTACATCGCGACCGGGAAGGTCGCACCAGCAGCGGCACCACCACCATCGGAATCGTTGATGTCGCCCATGGTATAGTCGGATTCGTTGATGAAGCAGTCGAACCGGCGAAGAAGAACACGAACAACAGCGAGCAGTCGTGCCGAGACGCTCCCCAAAAACCTTATCGCCCGCCTCCCGATGCAGGATCTCAACGGACGGGGTTTCCGAGGCCTGCTCTCCCGGACGGCTGTGCACGCAGTCGCCGGGATGGAGAAGACTAGAGAGTACTGCAGAAAAAGCAACTTTTTCGTGAGAGAGACAGACTAGAGAGTTCTGAGAGTTTGAGAATCCAGATCTGTTCTATCTCCTGGTATATCCTGTGAGGAGAGCCGACCCGACCGCGTTGCCACGCGTAGGAAGCCAGGGACACGCGGCGAGCATGCACATGCAGGTCGACACGTACCCAACTCAGTTGGTGCACCAAGAAAAAAATTAGGCTTCCTTGAGTGTGACTTGAACTCGAACTCGAGTCACGAAACGCGACGTGCATGACTAGACGAGACGAGACGAGATGAGCCGAGGCGGGGCGGGCGGAGAGGGTGCGCGAGGGCTCCTTCTACTCTCACTCACTTGGAAGGACTAGAACAACAACCCTTATATACCACTCCAACTCTCTCACAACTAGCAATGTGGGACTAAATTTTGTCCCCAAGGCAAGCTGCCAACGTGATGGGCCTTGAGATTTCAGAAATTGTAGGCTGCTTGGGTTGTCTTACTAGGCTGCAGTCCATCTAGATTCCACAGAAATAACCCCTACACATAACGCACAGGGCTGGGGCGTCACGCTAGCGGTTACGACGTTGTGATCAAGGGCGTCGTGGATCTGCAATTGACCTGCCACGTCGAGGAAGCCGGGCCCATGTGTTGACGTGAGGCGCCATGGTGTACTTGTGCAGCGCCATGATGTGTAACGCCCTTGGCATGGTCGCCATACTCGCCTGTACAGGTAAAAATGATCTTTAGAAACCAAAAGTTATAGAAAGTGATCAATTCTAATATAAACTGATATATTGATGCAATCTTGATTGATCTGGTTCAGGCCATAGAAAAACTCACATTTATAGTATAGATCATCTTCATCTCGAAAATAATTCAACGGACAAAGTAGTACATGGCAACATCTTCAAAAGTAAAACAACATAGTTTCTGTAACAACACGTTAAGTCACAACATCAAGTGACAACATAGTTCAAGACAACATCATCAAAAGTAAACGACATCATCAGTTCTTCCCCTTTCCTTTTTTTTCCTTGCCAGCCTCTCTCTTCTTAGCAACACCTACATGCCTTCTCCTCCTAATCGGCTCCTCCTTGCTGTCCTCCGCCTCGATGACCGGATACTTAGTTGCCTTTTTATTCTAGTACGCATCCAGAGTAAAAATATCTTCTTTCAGATATTTCCTTTGCTTCCTCGCCTTGAAGTTGTACCGCTGCTGCTGACTAGGCTCATGTGCGTCGGGGATCTGCGATGTGTTGGTCTCATCATGCGTGTGTCCCTCATCCTCCTCCCCCTCGATGTCACCTGATTCCTCCTCCTCGTTGTCACCCACACCCGAGTCCTCGAGAGAGCCGTGTGAAAGAACATCTCTCATATTATGTTTTGAAGTGTTTGATGTCAATGTATGTGATACACTAATGTTTGTTTAAGTGGTACAGGTATTATATAGATACATTTGTATGTGTGTTGGATGTGGTCAGTGCTGTCAAAAGAAACAGCAAAAAGTTCATCAGGCCGGATAATCCGGGCCGGATATTTCCAAAATATCCGGCCCCCAGTTTTTCGGCTAAGGACTTGAGGAAATTGCAGCTCAGTACATTCTGGATAGGGGCCGGACATTTGCCCGGATATTGTCCCGGTTTTGTCCCAGGGCCGGATTATCCGGGCCGGACATTTCGGAAATATCCGGCCCCCTCGAAAATGGCTAAGGACCTGAAGAAAAACAAGTCTGGATAGTGGCCGGATATTTGGCCGGACATTGTCCCGGTTTTGTACCTGCGGCCGGATTATCCGGGGGGGGGATTATCCGGCCCCTACTCAGGCCAGATTATCCGGCCCCCCGGAAGGCCCAACGGCTGGATTTTGGGGAGGGGTATTTATACCCCTCTTCTTCTTCCTTCCCCCTTTGCTCAATCATTGCACAAGAAATCTGCCAAGCTTCACCTCCATTAGAGCCACCTCAAGAAATACAAGATTTGCAAGATCTCCTTCCTTCCCCAACCAAAGCTCTTGATCTTTGGAGATTCGAAGGAGAAGACACCGATCTACATCCTCACCGAAGCGTTTTTCATTTCCCCCTCATTTGTTTGAGGGATCTCATGCTAGTGTTCCTATTTGGTTCCCTAGTTGATTTGTGTTGATGTGTTGTTGTTGATTGTTGTATTGTTACGGATTTGGGAGCCTCCAATTCAGTTGTGGATGTGTGCCCCAAGAACCTTGTAAAGGCCCGGTTTCCGCCTCGAGGAAATCCCTTAGTGGAAGTGGGCTAGGCCTTCGTGGCGTTGCTCAATTCGTTGAAGTCCTCCATGGAAGCCCAAACGGAAAGCATGAAAAAGATGATTTTCGAGCTCTTGACTCCGGTCCCTCCCAAGGCTCCCATTGTAGAGGTAAAGGACACGGGTGCGTTAGAAGAGGGAGATGCTTCGGAATTACCCTCCTCTACCAAACCCATGGAAGGTGATAACTTAAACACTATCAAAGCTCCCATTGCATCTCCTAGGGGAACTAGTGGAGGTGAGAGCTACAATCGAGTAACTCCACCTTTTCTATCTCCCGATATACAGGTTCCCCATCCCCGTATGAACATTCGGGGCGACCCACCTAAGTTTTCCTTTGAGAATTTCGATACTTGGCAATTTGAGTTTCGCTCTCATGTTTGTAGTGCCTCCAATGAACTTTGGAGAATCATCTTGGAAGGCTTCAAGCCATACAACCCCGACAAGTTGACTAGAAGAGAAGCGGTTGATAGTCAACTCAACAACACCGCCTTGCACATGATTCAAACTAGTGTGGCGACAAAGGACTTGCATCGTGTTCGGAACTACACCACCGCCAAGGAAGCTTGGGATGGTTTGGCCGCTAGTTGCATTGGAAGTGAGAGCACGAGGAGGAACAAGTATAATGCTCTCAAGAATAAAGCCGAAGGTTTCATGAGGCTACCGGATGAAGATCATGAAGTCATGTATGGAAGACTTCTCACCGTTGCCGATGCTTTCCGGCTTATTGGTGCCACCCACATCAATGACTCTTGGATCAAGGAGAAGTACATTGAATGCATGATGCCGTTTGTACCCATTGATGTCAAGACTTTTGTCGGGAGGGAATGCTATTCCTCTCTCACTTCTCAACAAGTGGTGCACGAGATGCAAGCTCTCAAGGTGCTTGAGCAAAACTCTCATGATTCTCGCAATCGAGCTCTTGGGATGACAAAAGGGTCCAACCTTGCCTTGGCGGTCAACTCCGTTGAAGAAGTGTTTCCTCAAGAATCTTATAGGGCATCTTGGAGTATGTCCTATCCGGAAGACTTGGAACATAACTACCATGACCACATGGCATTCCATGCTAAATCTTTTTGGGTTGACCCATCCAAGGCCAAGGAAGACAACATCAAGAGAAACAACTCAAGGGGGTACACAAATTCGGGCCCAAGGACAAGGTCTTGCTACAATTGTAATGACAAGCGCCATTTCATTGCCGAGTGCCCCTATGAGAATAGGGAAACTCATGGTGGAAGGCTCATTCCCAAGGACAAGAGCGAAGATTCAAAGGACTAAAAGCAT
>NC_061510.1:367580559-367613818 GCF_022539505.1 Lolium rigidum
TATCGTGCTAGTTGCTTATCTTGTCATATAGGTAAATTCACTTAGTTGCATATCTAGAGAATTTACCTTTGTGTCAAGCCTAAATTGAAAAAGAACTAAAAATTGGTTAGCACCTATTCACCCCCCTCTAGGTGCGGCATACGATCCTTTCACCGTGTGCAACGCTTAACGAAGGACTAGACTCGGTAGACACAACATCGCCAGTGAAGCGGCAACCGAGAAGAGCACCTACACCACATGCACAAGACTTGCTTCGCTGTGAAATTGACAATTGTTCAAGTTAGAAGATCGGAAGGTTGCAAAAAAAAGCATGACAATAAATCTAGCACAATACAAGGATATACCTCGGCAAATGCTTTAAGGGCATGGTAGGACTCTTCACCCGGAGGGTACTTGAGTGCCTCCCTGGCTTCCATGACATGTTTCGAGAGCTCGGTTTGCTATGAAAAACAAGCATTGCTCAAGTTAGAAGATCACATTGGTCTCAACAATGCGGCTTCAGAAGAGGATGTGCACTGATGCTATTGATGTATCAACTGATGACATGTTTCAAGTGCTCGGATTTCATTTCTCATTTATCCATCATGTATACTATTGATGTATCAACAACTTATTACTTTCTCCAACCATAAAATGACTAGACTACTAAACTGAAACGTGGCATAGTATAATTATGCATATTTCTCATTTATCCATCATGTATACTATTGATGTTTGTTATGCAATATATCCAGCAGAGGAAAGCACAGAAAAATGCAACATTGAACGATTGGACTATATACTTCACTAGGCAATTCTGATATATGTGAATACACATATAAAGGAAAACATACCGCAAAGCGCACAATCGACGCTAATTGTGCGCGTCTTCCAGTTCTAATGAGCTTGTTGTACTCCAAATTGGCCATCTCATCGAAACCTGGATTGGGTTCAAGCAATATATCCTCACTTTGAAATGCCGGCGAGTTTAGTTGTGTACGAGCCACACCACGAAACCACATGAGATAGCGGTTAAATGCGTGATGGCGCGTGATGCACACGTCCGTTGGGAACCCCAAGAGGAAGGTGTGATGCGCACAGCAATAAGTTTTCCCTCAGAAAGAAAAACCAAGGTGATCGAACCAGTAGGAGATGAAGGCCACGTGAAGGTTGTTGGTGGAGGAGTGTAGTGCGGCGCAACACCAGGGATTCGGCGCCAACGTGGAACCTGCACAACACAATCAAAATACTTTGCCCCAACTTAACAGTGAGGTTGTCAATCTCACCGGCTTGCTGTAAACAAAGGATTAAACGTATGGTGTGGAGAATGATGTTTGCTTGTGAAGAACAACAGAGAACAGAGATTGCAGTTGATTGTATTTTAGATGTAAAAGAATGGACCAGGGTCCACAGTTCACTAGTGGTATCTCTCCAATAAGATAAATAGCATGTTGGGTGAACAAATTATAGTTGGGCAATTGACAAATAGAGAGGGCATAACAATGCACATACATATCATGATGACTACTATGAGATTTACTTAGGGCATTACGACAAAGTACATAGACCGCTATCCAGCATGCATCTATGTCTAAAAAGTCCACCTTCGGGTTAGCATCCGCACCCCTTCTAGTATTAAGTTGCAAACAACAGACAATTGCGTTAAGTATGGTGCGTAATGTAATCAACACAAATATCCTTAGACAAAGCATTGGTGTTTTATCCCTAGTGGCAACGACACATCCATAACCTTAGAACTTTCTGTCACTGTCCCAGATTCAATGGAGGCATGAACCCACTATCGAGTATAAATACTCCCTCTTGGAGTTACAAGTATCAACTTGGCCAGAGCCTCTACTAGCAACGGAGAGTATGCAAGATCATAAACAACATATATATGATAGATCAATAATCAACTTGACATAGTATTCCATATTCATCGGATCCCAACAAACACAACATGTAGCATTATAAATAGACGATCTTGATCATGATAGGCAACTCACAAGATCTAAACATGATAGCACAAGAGGAGAAGACAACCATCTAGCTACTGCTATGGACCCATAGTCAAAGGATGAACTACTCACGCATCAATCCGGAGGCGGGCATGATGATGTAGAGTCCTCCGGTGATGATTCCCCTCTCCGGCAGGGTGCCGGAGGCGATCTCCTAAATCCCCCGAGATGGGATTGGTGGCGACGGCGTCACGGTATGTTTTCTCGTATTGTGGCTCTCGGTACTAGGGTTTTCGCGATGGAGTGAATAAATAGGCGAAGGGGCAGAGTCGGGAGGCGGCCGAGGGGCCCACCCCATAGGCCGGCGCGCCCCCTCCAGGCCGCACCGCCTTGTGGTGTGGGGCCGCCTTGGCCCCTCTCCGTATCTTCTTCGATGTTCTGGAAAGCTCCGTGGAAAATAAGACCGTGGGCTTTTGTTTCGTCCAATTCCGAGAATATTTCCTGTGTAAGATTTCTGAAACCAAAAACAGCAGAAAACATGAACTGGCGCTTCGACATCTTGTTAATAGGTTAGTGCCGGAAAATGCATCAAAATGATATAAAGTGTATGTAAAACATGTGAGTATTGTCATAAAACTAGCAAGGAACATAAGAAATTATAGATACGTTTGAGACGTATCAAGCATCCCCAAGCTTAGTTCCTACTCGCCCTCGAGTAGGTAAACGATAACAAGGATAATTTCTGAAGTGACATGCTGATATCATAATCTTGATCAATACTATTGTAAAGCATATGAGATGAATGAAGTGATTCAAAGCAATGGTAAAGATAATGACTAAACAACTGATCATATAGCAAAGACTTTTCATGAATAGTACTTTCAAGACAAGCATCAATAAGTCTTGCATAAGAGTTAACTCATAAAGCAATAAATTCTTAGTAGAAAGTTTTGAAGCAACACAAAGGAAGATATAAGTTTCAGCAGTTGCTTTCAACTTCAACATGTTTATCTCATGGATATATCTCATGGATAATTGTCAACATAAAGTAATATGATGAATGCAAATAAGCAAGTATGTAAGAATCAATGCACTCAGTTGACACAAGTGTTTGCTTCTAAGATAGAAAGAAGTAGGTAAACTGACTCAACATAAAGTAAAAGAAAGGCCCCTTCGCAGAGGGAAGCAGAGATTACTCTTGTGCTAGAGCTTTTTATTTTGGAATCATAGAAACAATTTTGTCAACGGTAGTAATAATTCATATGTGTTATGCATAAGACATCCTATAAGTTGCAAGCCTCATGCATCGAATACCAATAGTGCTCGCACCTTGTCCTAATTAGCTCGGATTTCCATAGATTATCATTGCATTACATATGTTTCAACCAAGTGTCATAAAGGGGTACCTCTATGTCACCTGTAGAAAGGTCCAAGGAGATAGATCGCATTTGATAAAGAGTGTGGATTTTGTACACACAAGCATGGGTATGGGGTGCAATCTGTACCGTTTGTGCTAGTGTTGAGATTCGCGCAGGTTGAGAATTTCCTTTCCTATTCTGTTCTCTCTAGCAATTTATATGTCACTTCATTCCTTTGCTTTTGCCCGTTCTTTACTCCGTCCGACACGGGAACACTGGTCAATCGCACTCCTATTTTGTAGGGAGAGATTCTGCCCTACCTAGTAGAAAAAGAGAGAGACGGCCCCGGTTGCCATTGCCCCTCGTCCAAAATTACTCCGACCAAATCCTCACTCGCCGCCGCCGGCAAGAAACAAGTTTTTCTCTCAAAGTTCCTCCACGGCAAGATCCCACCCCGATTCCTACATCGAGCCGAGCATTAACTTGGAGAAGGAGTGGATCGACTTCACAGCGTGCCGCGGGGCGGTGAAGACGGGTAGGGTTGAGGCCGGAGACGTGGACCCGTCCAGCGAGGGACACGAGGGTGCGGCCAGGGTGGAGGCGCACCTCCATGGCCTGCTCGTCAAGAGTCCCGCAGCGAGCGAGCACTCGGCGGGGTCGAGCTCGGCGTCCTTGGCCCGCAGCTCCGCCTCCAGCTTCCGCGCCGTGATCTGGTATGTCTTGAGCAGATGCCGCTGCTCCTCCGCATGCGCGGCCGGAGGGGTCCTTCAGGAACCTCCGCTTGATGTTGAAGAGTCTTGTGAGCTCCGCGACCACGGCGGCGTCCGCTGACGGCGGACTGAATCGCTTTGGCGTCGTAGAGGATCTGCACGAGCTACATTTGCGCGTAAGACGCCATGGCGGACAGGTTGGCGTGGAGGGAGTCCGCGACTGCATCCGGCAAGATGACCGGCACCGCCCCTGGGACCCTTAGTTAGTACGTAGCAGCAAGCAGATGTTTTGGGATCTTTTTAGCCAGTCTCACTTTGTTAAATATCCGTCTTGTACAAACTTTGGCTGGTGTGTAAGCTGTTCCATGTAGTTTGGTCTTGTTTATCAATGTTAATAACCAAAAAGTTCCGTGTCGGAACCATATGGCCATATGGGGAAGCAAGCTGGGCCGTTGGGAGATGCAACGATGGAGACGAACTGGAATCCTTGGCTATCCTGTAATGTCTGAAGTTGATGCAGACGAAGGGATCCGACTGCCCTTCAGCTGTGCTAAATGTTGATTCGTGCGTCAGTCAACATGTCTAATTCCAGAGACATTGCTCCTGCTAATGCTGTGATTCCTGATTGTAAAGTGGTGAAAATAGGGAGAAACATCAATACGGTGGTGCCATAATCTTGCCTCCCAACTAGACGGACTGGCGCAGGCCTGAGCAATGTACCGATGAAGTTCGTTCTGAGGTTGACGATGAACTGTAGCTGCCGCAGGTGCAGGGGCAAGGTCCGCGGCGTGATGCGCGAGCTGACGCTTGCGCCCGGCGTGGATGAGGTGGACAGCTCGGTGGCCGAGAGCAGCGGCGAGGTGCGCCTGCTGGCGACGGCCGACCCTGATCAGGCGGTGCCTCGGCAAGGACACCGGCAAGAAGGTCGAGCTGTTGCTACCTTCCTGCAAAGAGCAGGGCGCCGGCGGCATGGCCGGCGGCAAGAAGGAACCCGCTCGACGACGCCGCAATCTAGGCTCCACTCACCGAACTGCAGATGCAGCAAGCGTCGGCCCGTCAGCTGTAAAACAGATGCGGCTGCGGCGTGGGCGGCGAACCAGCAACAGCTGATGGGGCTGGGTCTCGGCGACGCCGGGGGCTATCGGCGGCGTACCCATGGCCGCCCTCGTCCGCCTGAAAGCAGGAGGAGAGGGAGTGGGATGAGAACAGGATGTGTACGTGAGGTCCATAGGCTTGTTCAGCAAAAACAGGCGTAATTTCTAGCAGCTACCGCCTACGCCTAGTCGCCTACAGATGACTTTGCGCCGCTCGACAGTGGTGGTGTGGGGCCTTGCCCACGTCTTTACATCGCATCACATCAGCACGTCTATGATTCTCGTCTCTGAAAAATAGGAGAAACGAAAATAGCCACTTCTTACCTTTCCCGAATCTCAAAGCTAGTGAACGGCAGTGATAACTAGCATACCCATGCTTGTGTGTACATATGCATTTCCCATTTGATAAATCGTTTTTGATAGATCTCAACTTAAGGACATCCGTACCCGGAAAACATAGACAACAGATAATGGACTCCTCTTTAATGCTTAAGCATTCAACAACAGATAATATTCTCATAAGAGATTTGAGGATTAATGTCCAAACTGAAACTTCCACCATGATACATGGCTTTAGTTGGCGGCCCAATGTTCTTCTCTAACAATATGCATACTCAAACCATTTAATCATGATAAATCACCCTTACTTCAGACAAGACGAACATGCATAGCATCTCACATGATATTCAATAAAGGTGTAATAGTTGATGGCGTCCCCAGAAACATGGTTACCGCTCAACAAGCAACTTATAAGAAATAAGATACATAAGCAACATATTCAATACCACAATAGTTTTTTAAGCTATTTTCCCATGAGCTATGTATTGCAAAGACAAGGAATGAAATTTTAAAGGTAGCACGCAAGCAATTTACTTGGAATGGCAGAGAAATACCATATAGTAGGTAGTTATGGTGGACACAAATGGCATAGGTTTTGGCTCAAGGTTTTGGATGCACGAGAAGCATTCCCTCTCAGTACAAGGCTTTTGGCTAGCAAGGTTGTTTGAAGCAAACTCAAGTATGAACCGGTACAGCAAAACTTACATAAGAACATATTGCAAGCATTATAAGACTCTACACTGTCTTCCTTGTTGTTCAAACACTTTTACCAGAAAATATCTAGACATTAGAGAGACCAATCATGCAAACCAAATTTCAACAAGCTCTACGGTAGTTCTCCACTAATAGGTTTAAACTACATGATGCAAGAGCTTAAACATGATCTACTTGAGAGCTCAAAACAATTGCCAAGTATCAAATTATTCAAGACAATATACCAATTACCACATAAAGCATTTTCTCGTTTCCAACCAAATAGCAATAAATGAAGCGACTTTCAACTTTCGCCATGAACATTAAAAGTAAAACTAAGAACACCAGTGTTCAATATTAAAAAGCGGAGCGTGTCTTTCTCCCACACAAGGAATGCTAGGATCCGATTTTATTGAAACACAAATAAAAATAAAAGCACACAGATGCTCCAAGTAAAGGACATAAGATGTGACGGAATAAAAATATAGTTTCACTAGAGGTGACCTGATAAGTTGTTGATGAAGAAGGGGATGCCTTGGGCATCCCCAAGCTTAGCTGCTTGAGTCTTCTTGAAATATGCAGGGATGAACCACGGGGGCATCCCCAAGCTTAGACTTTTCACTCTTCTTGATCATATTATATCATCCTCCTCTTTTGATCCTTAAAAACTTCCTTCACACCAAACTCAAAACAATCTCATTAGAGGGTTAGTGCATAATCAAAAATTCACATGTTCAGCGAGGACACAATCATTCCCAACACTTCTGGATATTACCCAAGGCTACTGAAATTTAATGGAGCAAAGTAATCCACTCAAACACAATAAAAGAGGCTGTGAAATAAAAGGCAGAATCTGTCAAAATAGAACAATCCATAAAGATGAATTTTTTCGAGGCACTTAACATGCTCAGATGAAGAAGCTCAAATTGAATGAAAGTTGCGTACATATCTGAGGATTACTCATGAATTTTTGCAGAATTTTTAGATTCTCCTACAGAGAGAACAGCTCAAATTCGTGACAGCTAAAAATCTGTTTCTGTGCAGAAATCCAAATCTAGTATCAACCTTCTATCAAAGACTTTATTTGACACAACAATACAATAAAGTAAAAATACAAAGGTATTGCTACAGTAGTAACAAGCACTTTGACTCAAATATAAAACAAAAAATTGTAGAAATAAAATAATGGGTTGTCTCCCATAAGCTACTTTCCCATGAGCTATGTATTGCAAAGACAAGGAATAAAAAATTTAAAGGTAGCACGCAAGCAATTTACTTTGGAATGGCAGAAAAATGCCACATAGTAGGCAGTTATGGTGGACACAAATGGCATAAGTTTTGGCTCAAGGTTTTGGATGCACGAGAAGCATTCCCTCTCAGTACAAGGCTTTGGCTAGCAAGGTTGTTTGAAGCAAACACAAGTATGAACCGGTACAGCAAAACTTACATAAGAACATATTGCAAGCATTATAAGACTCTACGCTGTCTCCTTGTTGTTCAAACACCTTAACCAGAAAACATCTAGACTTTTAGAGAGACCAATCATGCAAACCAAATTTCAACAAGCTCTATGGTAGTTCTCCACTACTAGTTTCAACACTACATGATGCAAGAGCTTAAACATGATCTATTTGAGAGCTCAAAACAATTGCCAAGTATCTATCAAATTATTCAAGACAATATACCAATTACCACATGGAGCATTTTCTGTTTCCAACCAAATAGCAATGAACGAAGCAGTTTTCAACCTTCGCCATGAACATTAAAAGTAAAGCTAAGAACACCAGTGTTCATATGAAACAGCGGAGCGTGTCTTTCTCCCACACAAAGAATGCTAGGATCCGATTTTATTCAAACAAAAACAAAAACAAAAACATACAGACGCTCCAAGTAAAGCACATAAGATGTGACGGAATAAAAATATAGTTTCACTAGAGGTGACCCGATAAGTTGTCGATGAAGAAGGGGATGCCTTGGGCATCCCCAAGCTTAGATGCTTGAGTCTTCTTGAAATATGCAGGGATGAACCACGGGGGCATCCCCAAGCTTAGACTCTTCACTCTTCTTGATCATATTGTATCATCCTCCTCTCTTGACCCTTGAAAACTTCCTCCACACCAAACTCAAAACAAACTCATTAGAAGGTTAGTGCATAATCAAAAAATTCACATGTTCAGAGAGGACACAATCATTCCTAACACTTCTGGACATCACCCAAAGCTACTGAAAGTTAATGGAATAAAGAAATCCATCCAACACAGTAAAAGAGGCAATGTGAAATAAAAGGCAGAATCTGTCAAAACAGAACAGTCCGTAAAGACGAATTTTATAGAGGCACTTAACGTGATCAGATGAAGAAGCTCAAATTGAATGAAAGTTGCGTACATATCTGAGGATCACTCATGAATTTTCGCTGATTTTTCTGAGTTACCTACAGAGAGATCTACTCAAATTCGTGACAGCAAGAAATCTGTTTCTGCGCAGAAATCCAAATCTAGTATCAACCTTACTATCAAAGACTTTACTTGGCACAACAATGCAATAAAGTAAAGATAAGGAGAGGTTGCTACAGTAGTAACAACTTCCAAGACACAAATATAAAACAAAAATTGCAGAAATAAAATAATGGGTTGTCTCCCATAAGCGCTTTTATTTAACGCCTTTCAGCTAGGCGCAGGAAGTGCAACTCAAGTATTATCAAGAGATGAAGCATCAACATCATAATTGGTTCTAATAATAGAATCAAAAGGTAACCTCATTCTTTTTCTAGGGAAGTGTTCCATACCTTTCTTGAGCGGGAATTGATATTTAATATATCCTTCCTTCATATCAATAATAGCACCAACAGTTCGAAGAAAGGGTCTTCCCAAAATAATGGGACAAGATGCATTGCATTCAATATCCAAGACAACAAAATCAACGGGGACAAGGTTATTGTTAACCGTAATGTGAACATTATTAATCCTCCCCAAAAGTTTCTTTATAGAATTATCAGCGAGATTAACTTCCAAATAACAATTTTTCCATGGTGGCAAGTCAAGCATATCATAGAGTTTCTTAGGCATAACAGGAATACTTGCACCAAGATCACATAAAGCATTACAATCAAAATCATTGACCCTCATCTTAATGATGGGCTCCCAACCATCTTCCAACTTCCTAGGAATAGAAGTTTCAAGTTTTAATTTCTCTTCTCTAGCTTTAATGAGAGCATTTGTAATATGTTTTGTAAAGGCCAAGTTTATAGCACTAGCATTAGGAATTCTAGCAAGTTTTTGCAAGAACTTAATAACTTCAGAGATATGAAAATCATCAAAATCTAAAACATTATGATCTAAAGCAATGGGATCAATGTCCCCAATATTCTGAAAAATTTCAGCACTTTTATCACAAACAGTTTCAGGAGTTTCAGGCAATTTTGCACGCTTTGCACTAGGAGTAGAAACATTGCCAACACCAATTACTTTACCATTGATAGTAGGAGGTTTAGAAACATGTGAAACATCATCATTACTAGTGGTGGTAATAGTCCAAACTTTAGCTACATTATTCTCTTTAGCTAGTTTTTCTTCTCTTTCCCACCTAGCATGCAATTCAGCCATCAATCTAATATTGTCATTAATTCGAACTTGTATGGCGTTTGCTGTAGCAAATGACTTAATATCTTTATCTTCATTAGGCATAACTTTCAATTTTAAAAGATCAACATCAGCAGCAAGACTATCAACCTTAGAAGCAAGAACATCAATTTTACCATGCTTTTCTTCAACAGATTTGTTAAAAGCAGTTTGTGTACTAATGAATTTTTAAGCATGACTTCAAGACCAGAGGGTACACTTCTACTATTGTTGTAAGAATTACCATAAGAATTACCATAACCATTACCATTATTAGAAGGATATGGCCTATAGTTGTTACCAGAATTATTCCTATAAGCATTGTTGTTGAAATTATTACTTTTAATGAAGTTCACATCAACATGTTTTTCTTCAGCAACCAATGAAGCTAAAGGAACATTATTAGGATCAACATTAGATCTACCATTAACAAGCATAGACATAATCACATCAATCTTATCACTCAAGGAGGAGGTTTCTTCAATAGAATTTACCTTCTTACCTTGTGGAGTCCTTTCAGTGTGCCATTCAGAGTAATTGATCATCATATCATCAAGAAGCTTTGTTGCCGCCCCCAAAGTGATGGACATAAAAGTACCTCCAGCAGTTGAATCCAATAGGTTCCTCGAAGAAAAATTCAATCCTGCATAGAAGGTTTGGATGATCATCCAAGTAGTTAGTCCATGGGTAGGGCAATTCTTTACCAAAGATTTCATTCTTTCCCATGGTTGAGAAACATGTTCATTATCCAATTGCTTAAAATTCATTATGCTACTTCTCAAAGATATAATTTTAGCAGAAGGATAATATCTACCAATGAAAGCATCTTTACATTTAGTCCATGAATCAATACTATTCTTAGGCAAAGATAGCAACCAATCTTTAGCTCTTCCTCTTAAGGAGAAAGGAAACAATTTCAGTTTTATAATGTCCCCATCTAGATCTTTATACTTTTGCATTTCACAAAGTTCAACAAAATTATTAAGATGGGCAGCATCATCATCAGAACTAACACCAGAAAATTGCTCTCTCATAACAAGATTTAGTAAAGCAGGTTTAATTTCATAAAATTCTGCTCGTAGTAGCGAAGTGGCGCAATAGGAGTGCATATAAAATCATTATTATTGGTGCTAGTGAAATCACACAACTTAGTGTTCTCAGGAGTATTCATTTTAACAGTAATAAAGATAAACTAAGCAGAACAGAATAAAATAAAGTAAAACTAGTAACTAATTTTTTTGTGTTTTTGGTATAGAGAAAGCAAACAAGACAAATGAAATAAAGTAAAGCAAGTAACTAATTTTTTTGTATTTTTGATATAAAGAAATCAAACAAAACAGGAAATAAAATAAAGCAAAGTAAAGCAAGACAATAAACAAAGTAAAGAGATTAGATGTGAGAGACTCCCCTTGTAGCGTGTCTTGATCTCCCCGGCAACGGCGCCAGAAAACAGTCTTGATGGCGCGTGATGCACACGTCCGTTGGGAACCCCAAGAGGAAGGTGTGATGCGCACGTGAGTAAGTTTTCCCTCAGAAAGAAACCAAGGTTATCGAACCAGTAGGAGATGAAGGCCACGTGAAAGTTGTTGGTGTAGGAGTGTAGTGCGGCGCAACACCAGGGATTCCGGCGCCAACGTGGAACCTGCACAATACAATCAAAATACTTTGCCCCAACTTAACAGTGAGGTTGTCAATCTCACCGGCTTGCTGTAAACAAAGGATTAAACGTATGGTGTGGAGAATGATGTTTGCTTGTGAAGAACAACAGTGACATGGTCATACCCTTCGGGTACCCATTATTACTATACCTGGCTCGGCCCAATATGGAGAAGACCAAATATGGAGAAGGCCCAACAAGACAACCCGAAGAAGTAGTCGACTAGGACGCTTGTAAAATCCTAGGCTGGTTGCATATATAAAGCTAGCCAGGGCACCCGAAATAAGGGAGAAGATATAGACAATAGATAGACAACATAGCTCCGCCTATGGCGGTACCCTGTAAACACATCTATGATCATATACTGGATTGCTAGCAGCACGTAGGGATCCTCCACCGAGGGGACCCGAAGCTGGGTATGTCGTGTGCCTAATCTCGTCCCCGGAATCTCCATTGTCGCTCTCCCGAAACCCTAGTCTACAATACGTAGGCATTGCCGAGGTATTCCCTCGTCAATTGGCGCCGTCTGTGGGAATTGCGACGACTGGATTTTGTCATCCGGGCGGGATCCGTCGAGTTCATCATCGCATCCGAACAAAAAATCATCAAAGTTCGTCATCAACTACGTACTACATCTGCTCGCCGGTCGAATTTTTTCGCGTACGAGGGCACAACGATCGGGTCAAGCGTGACTCGGGTCGTGGCTAGATCCAGGGATCTCTCATCGTCTTTGATTGCAAAAACGCATTTGGCTATTCTTCGACGGCACGTCCAAAAATTCCTGCGATCATGGATAGATCAGTTACGAGGTCGACCACACGAAGAACAAAGGAAGTTATCGCATGTATCTGGAGGCGTGCAGCTCAACCACGTGCAACACCCGGCCACATGCAGCTCGCCCGATCAAATCAATCTAGTACGCTTAATGTGGAGCAAAGAAAAGAAACATCAGCAGGCTGTGTGGACGTGAATTTCCAAGCCAAGGACAAAAGCTATCATGTACAGACAACGGTTTGGCAGGATCCCAATTTCAGACATACTGACCAATCTTTGCTCCTTACATGGGATAAAATTAGACGGGCAACCATCTCAGTTTCCGAGCGGAAATCACAAGTTCATCGGCAACAACTACCCGACAAAAAATCAACAGGTGCTATATTTCTAATTAACTATTTTTTGCAAATATATTTCAACCAAATATTTTGTCGGCTCGTGCTGTTATTTGTCCGCAGATTTTGCGCTCCAGTACAACTTCGGATCGGAACAAGCTCCGATCACTTCGCCGCGTGCAGTCGCATGCTCCGGGGCTCGCCTGCCGTTAAATCCGACAATGCGCATTCGCCTCACCGGGGGGCTCGCCCGCCGCGAACTCGACCAATTTCTCCTCCACGCTGGCTAAATCCATCGTGTCAAATATTTTCAGCTAAACGCCGCATGGCTCTGCTACACCGGCTACATCCACTTCATCGACTTTGTCTGCCGGAAGACTTACTTCCACGTTGACTCCGCCACATCTAATAACAAAGCTAAGTGTTCTTCTTCCAAGAGTTGGTTATTTATTTCCACCGCACCCGACACTCGGGGAGGCGCCATTACATCGTTACCGCAAATACACCAATGGATTTATTTTCTCCGGCTCTAGATATATCTTCCACGGCTTAGCGTATTTATTTTCTTCGGCTTTGGATATATCTTCTCCGACTCAGTGGATTTATTTTCTTCGGCTTAGTGAAATTATCTTCTTCGGCTAAGTGGATTCATCTTCTTCGGCTTACTGGATTTTGTCTTCGTCGGATTCATCTTATAAGGTTATCATTGGTTTTCTCTAATATAATACTACCCGATGAGCTTCCGGGTCAATGGATTCATCTTCTACGGTATTACTGGATTTATTTTCTTCGGCTCAATGGATTCATTCTCTATGATATCAACGGATTCATCTTGTATGGTTATTACTGGAACTATTTTCTTCGGGTCAATGGATTCATCCTCTATGATATCAACGGATTCATCTTTTATGGTTATTACTGGATTCTTCGGGTCAATGGATTCATCCTCTATGATATCGGCGGATTCATCTTCAATATATGAATCATATTTTAATGTGTAATCTTTGATATGGATTCATCTCAAGTACTTCATCTCGGACTTCATATTCAATATTTCATCCTTAATGGCCTTCTTTCGGCGACACGGATAATACTCGGGGGCTCGACAACGACTTTGCCCCGAGTAACAATTGTGACACAGCGTCTAAGCAACAATCATGATATCACCCCAGTAACGCTTGGGGGCTCGGCTATTTCTTCATCAACAATTTGACGCCATCTATTTTCGTTATTGGGTGTTTTCTATTTCGGCTCGATTTCTTCGCTGCACTCCAAGGCTTCATCGACTTAGCTGAACGGCATATCTCTGTTAATTCCGTCGTACCTAATAAGCTAAGTATTTACTTTGAGTTGATTATCATTTACTTTTGCCTCACACGACACTCGGGGGTTGTGCGGCATAAATTTACTTTACATATCATCGAATACGAGCATCTGACACCGCATGCAAAAAATAGAGTCAAGGAAAAGATAGAAAAAGTTTGTTTATTTGTGCAGGAGATAGCAAATTTCAAAGTATATAAGAGAGAACCCGACGAAATTGTCTACAGGGAGAACTCGACGAAATTGTCTTCAAGAAAGAATAGGACCCGACGAAGAATTATCTTCAAGGAGGACCCAAAAAATTATCCTCAAGGAGGATCCGAAGAATTGTCCTCAGGAAGGACCCGAAGAATTGTCCTCAAGGAGGACCCGATGAAATCTTCTTGAGGGAGGAACCCGACGAAATCAAAAGAGCACCCGACGAAATCTTCTTGAGGAGGAACCCGACGAAATTTGCAGCAAGGAGGAACAAAAAAAAAAGGGTCCATTAACTCGGTCATATTGTTCCGAGCAAGAGCATCGGTGATGTACCCGACAATATAGAAGAACCAATATATTCGGCTGTCTCATCAAGCTCGAGAGAAAATAGAAGAACCCGCAAAATGGGTCATCGCATCAGCCGAACAATGCACTTGACAAAATATTCTCAGAGCGCCAAAGTCGCGAATAATCTCTGAATGCCGCAAAACTCTGCGAAGGTAAGACCCCGGGTCCGTCCCGTGTGGCGTGGCATCGCCAAAGACTGCGCTCTGCTACTTTATTCCACATCAACGAGATGTGAAGAAATATCCCGACGGGACGCGCCGTGGACCCGATAAAACAGGACCGGGGCTCGACAGATGGTAAGACCTTAAGCGGCACCTGTCGAGTTAGCACCGGCATCCCGAGATCATGTCCGGGGACGTGATCTTGAAGTAGGTTTTTGCGGATTGCCACTAGAGCAGTTAACTAGTACCTGATCCGTCAGATGAACTAGCCCCAATTACCATTATCCCTGTACAATATAGATATGGATGTCAAATAAAAATAGCAACGGCTTGGAGTCGATAAAAAGAGGGGCTGCGCCAAGTTCTTTATCGAGTAGTACAACTCGAGCCTATGCCTAGGTGCAAGCATCTGCCCATAGGCTCGGGGGCTACTCTTATCGAGATTATTGTTCACCCTCCCGATAAGATACAAGAAAGAGGAAAAATTGTGGTGTCGATTAAAAGCAAGTTGAGCCTACACCCAAGTGCAAACACTTGGCTGTAGAGTCGGGGGCTACTCCCATCGGGAGCGCTGGTCGCGCACCCGATAAAAAAATAATAACTTCGACATCATCTATGACAATCAAGGTTTGTAGACTCAACTCAATTCTACGACTCAAGTGGAGCCTACTCCCATCGGGAGCCCATGGATTTCATCAAGTCTTCCAGAAATATATTTAAGTTCTTCATCGAGTAGTACAACTTGAGTCTATGCCCAAGTGCAAGCAACTTGCCCATAGACTCGGGGGCTACTCCCATCGGGAGCGCTGCCGCGCACCCGATAGAAAAATAATTTCGAGAATCGTCGACATCATCTACGCTACACATGATCTACGACATGAACCTCGCCTTGTATGTCTTCGACTTCGGAGATGGTTATGCTTGGAGTTTCTACGCAAGTCTTCGACTTCCCTATAAACTCGGGGGCTACTGACATGGTCATACCCTTCGGGTACCAATTATTACTATACCTGGCTCGGCCCAATATGGAGAAGACCAAATATGGAGAAGGCCCAACAAGACAACCCGAAGAAGTAGTCGACTAGGACTCTTGTAAAACCCTAGGCTGGTTGCATATATAAAGCTAGCCAGGGCACCCGAAATAAGGGAGAAGATATAGACAATAGATAGACAACATAGCTCCGCCTATGGCGGTACCCTGTAAACACATCTATGATCATATACTCGGATTGCTAGCAGCACGTAGGGATCCTCCACCGAGGGGACCCGAAGCTGGGTATGTCGTGTGCCTAATCTCGTCCCCGGAATCTCCATCGTCGCTCTCCCGAAACCCTAGTCTACAATACGTAGGCATTGCCGAGGTATTCCCTCGTCAAACAGAGAACAGAGATTGCAGTTGATTGTATTTTAGATGTAAAAGAATGGACCGGGGTCCACAGTTCACTAGTGGTGTCTCTCCAATAAGATAAATAGCATGTTGGGTGAACAAATTACAGTTGGGCAATTGACAAATAGAGAGGGCATAACAATGCACATACATATCATGATGACTACTATGAGATTTACTTAGGGCATTACGACAAAGTACATAGACCGCTATCCAGCATGCATCTATGCCTAAAAAGTCCACCTTCGGGTTAGCATCCGCACCCCTTCCAGTATTAAGTTGCAAACAACAGACAATTGCATTAAGTATGGTGCGTAATGTAATCAACACAAATATCCTTAGACAAAGCATTGATGTTTTATCCCTAGTGGCAACAACACATCCATAACCTTAGAACTTTCTGTCACTGTCCCGCATTCAATGGAGGCATGAACCCACTATCGAGCATAAATACTCCCTCCTGGAGTTACAAGTATCAACTTGGCCAGAGCCTCTACTAGCAACGGAGAGAATGCAAGATCATAAACAACATATATATGATAGATCAATAATCAACTTGACATAGTATTCCATATTCATCGGATCCTAACAAACACAACATGTAGCATTACAAATAGACGATCTTGATCATGATAGGCAGCTCACAAGATCTAAACATGATAGCACAAGAGGAGAAGACAACCATCTAGCTACTGCTATGGACCCATAGTCCAAGGATGAACTACTCACGCATCAATCCGGAGGCGGGCATGATGATGTAGAGTCCTCCGGTGATGATTCCCCTCTCCGGCAGGGTGCCGGAGGCGATCTCCTAAATCCCCCGAGATGGGATTGGCGGCGACGGCGTCACAGTATGTTTTCTCGTATCGTGGTTCTCGGTACTAGGGTTTTCGTGACGGAGTGAATAAATAGGCGAAGGGGCAGAGTCGGGAGGCGGCCGAGGGGCCCACCCCATAGGCCGGCGCGCCCCCCCTCCAGGCCGCACCGCCTTGTGGTGTGGGGCCGCCTTGGCCCCTCTCTGTATCTTCTTCGGTGTTCTGGAAAGCTCCATGGAAAATAAGACCGTGGGCTTTTGTTTCGTCCAATTCCGAGAATATTTCCTTTGTAAGATTTCTGAAACCAAAAACAGCAGAAAACAGGAACTGGCGCTTCGACATCTTGTTAATAGGTTAGTGCCGGAAAATGCATCAAAATGATATAAATTGTATGTAAAACATGTGAGTATTGTCATAAAACTAGCATGAAACATAAGAAATTATAGATACGTTTGAGACGTATCAATGCGGCAGTATCGAAAGGCCGCGGGGCAAGAGGTGCAGTGCCTCTAAGCCTTCTTTGCTCGATCTTATCGATCTTGTGAAGGAACCTCTTGATGTGTACTTTATGTTCCTTGCTCCAATTCTTTACGAGAAGACCTTTCAATAGAATTTCAATGAAACTAGTTTTGCATTCTACTTACAAATAGCTACTGGAGTAGTATACTACTTTTTAACTTCAACTTACAAATAACTACTTGATTAATGGCAACAAACGAAGACTAATAGCCAATTTTATGCTAGGATAAAAAAATAAACCTGACATACATATAGCTCCTTTCAATAAGCTTATTTGTGCAAAAAATTATGCCAACTACAACACCTCACACCAAAATTTATACCAAATATACCAAATACGATTGGTAGAACCACATGAGTGAGAGATCGGTGGTAGAATCACAAGTGTGAGATACATATAAGGAGTGCCTTGATACAATAGATTTGATAATCTAAGGAGTGGGTTTCCCTAATCCCAGAGGGACGATGGAGTCATAAGCTAAGTTCTCACTCAAGTTATGTCTTCCTAATGAAGGGGGAGGTGGGAGCCTATATATAGGGAGCCACTCAGGAGGGGTAGTTTAGGGAAATAAAGATACACGCACAACCATACAATGGGCGATTAAGGGTTTAGTGTTGGAGATATGCCCAAGAGGCAATAATAAAATGGTTATTATATATCGTTATGTTTATGATAAATGTTTACATACCATGCTATAAGTGTATTAACCGAAACATTGATACATGTGTGTTATGTGAACAAAAGGGAGTCCCTAGTAAGCCTCTTGTATAACTAACTTGTTGATTAATAGACGATCATTGTTTCGTGATCATGAACATTGGATGTTATTAATAACAAGGTTATGTCATTGATGAATGATGTAATGGACACACCCAATTAAGCGTAGCATAAGATCACGTCATTAAGTTCATTTGCTATAAGCTTTCCGATACATAGTTACCTAGTCCTTCGACCATGAGATCATGTAAATCACTTATGCCGGAAGGGTACTTTGATTACATCAAACACCACTGCGTAAATGGGTGGTTATAAAGGTGGGATTAAGTATTCGGAAAGTATGAGTTGAGGCATATGGATAAAGAGTGGGATATTGTCCATCCCGATGACGGATAGATATACTCTGGGCCCTCTCGGTGGAATGTTGTCTAATTAGCTTGCAAGCATATGAATGGTTCATAAGAGATGACATACCACGGTACGAGTAAAGAGTACTTGTCAGAGACGAGGTTGAACGAGGTATAGAGATACCGATGATCAAACCTCGGACAAGTAAAATATCGCGTGACAAAAGGATTCGGTATCGTATGTAAATGGTTCAATCGATCACTAAGTCATCGTTGAAATATGTGGGAGCCATTATGGATCTCCAGATCCCGCTATTGGTTATTAGTCGGAGAGATGTCTCAACCATGTCTGCATAGTTCGCGAACCGTAGGATGACACACTTAAGGTTTGATGTCGTTTAAGTAGATATGGAATATGGAATGGAGTTCGAAGTTTTGTTCGGAGTCTCGAATGGGATCCAGGACATCATGAGGAGTTCCGGAATGGTCCGAAGAATAAGATTCATGTATAGGAAGTCATTTTCCAAGTTTGAAAATGATCCGGTGCATTATGGAAGGTTCTAGAAGGTTCTAGAAAAGTCCGGAAGAAATCACTATGGAAGGTGGAGTCCCAGGTGGACTCCACCTAGCATGGCCGGCCAACCCTAAGGGGGAGGAGTCCCAGGTGGACTCCACCATGGTGGCCGGCCACCCCCCTCCAAGGAAAGGTGGGAGTCCCACCTTGAGTAGGAGTCCCACCTTGGGTAGGTTTCCCACCTATAGATGTAGGTGGTCCGGTCCGACCCATTGGACCGTTGGACCGCCCCTGATTTTTTGCACCATCAGGATAAAGGTCCGGCCCATCTAAACGCAGGGTCAAAGAGGGTCGGAGCCTGTTGGCCCTAGGGTCGCACCGCACCGCAAAAGATGTCTTATCCAATCGTGACCAGTGGCTGCGGGGAACAGGGTAGCCGGTTGCTCGTCGGCGGCCAGGCCAGCGGGTGCGGCGGCCATGGGTGTGTGGCGTCGAAGGACTTCGGATTTCTGCAGTTGATTTCATGGTTGGATGCTCCGTGCAATTCGAGAGGAGAAAGATCTCATGATGCAGGAGATCGAATCTGCTGGCTTCACCTGAATTGTCTCCCGTCGGAGACCCTCCGCGTGCTTGGAGCTCATCAATAGCACCAAACCAGCGGCCGCCCATGGCCGCCACCATCGCATTCTTCCCACTGCTAGTGTCACCGCAGCTGCATCCTCCAATGTTACGCAAGTTACGGGACCCTACCGCCACTCGCGGAATAAGACATGATCCACTCCCTCTCGCTTGTGAGACAAATTCATCAAGCAATTATTTGCTAATTTTTCAATTGTGTTACGATTGGATTATGCATGCGGTCGGTGAATTGATATCTTGATTCTTGATCCGCTTCCATCTAAGCAGCGACCAATTATCCTACACAAGCACCCGGAGCAAGCGGCGAAGCAAGCCACGCGACCCTGCAGCGGTACTTCGATAGCGACAAAGGGGTCGAACCTGGGTTACCCACTACCCTAGTACACGAGGTTCGGTCCGAACCTATAACCTTTGTTTTTTCTACAGGTCCAGGGGTCCAATAACAGGGCCAACCCGGATCGGACCATTTGCATCTTGATTCCCACCTAATGGCAAGTTTTGGATTGGGGTCTTATTCGAAGACTTGTAGTCCAACTCTTGGGGGTTCAACCTATAAAAAGAGGGACAAGGGGAGGGGGCCGGCCACTCAAGCCACCCACCTTGGCCGCACCCCCCTTGAGGCCGGCGCCCAAGACCCCCCTCTCCCCAAACCCTAGCGCCCCTCCTCCACATACTACTCTCGCAGCGCATAGGCGAAGCCCTGCCAGAGTTCTCCACCACCACCGCCACCACGCCGTCGTGCTGCCGGGATTCCGAGGAGGATCTACTACTTCCGCTGCCCGCTGGAACGGGGAGAAGGACGTCGTCTTCATCAACACCGAACGTGTGACCGAGTACGGAGGTGCTGCCCGTCTATGGCACCGTCAAGATCTTCTACGCGCTTTTGAAAGCGGCAAGTGATCATCTTCTGCAACAACGAGATCTAATCTCGTAGGCTTTGGAAATCTTCAAGGGTTAGTGTCGTAATCCCCTCGTTGCTACCATCTTCTAGATTGCATCTTGGCTTGGTTTTCGTTCTTGCAGTAGGAATTTTTTGTTTTCTATGCTACAAATTCCATCATTTAGATCTGAGGTGCTTTGTCGTGGGGGCGGCAGTGTCGGTGGAGTGCTGGCGGCAGTGCCGGAGTGGGTCGGGCGGCGGTGCCGACCATGGTGCTGCGGCAGTGCCGGCCTGGAGCGTCCAACTCCTCTTCTTCCTTCTTCTCTTCCATGCCTCCGTGACCTCGACCTTGAGTGTGGTTCTTGTTGTTGACGCACATGATGAAGCGAAGACCGTAGGTCGGGCTGCATCAGGCGAGATCTCGGGTTCCTCTCCCCTCCGCCAGCTACCTCGGCGGCGGGAGGGTAGGGAACCCATGATCTTCAATCTCAGCATGTAGATATGCGTGAGACAGGTGTGTGTGCTGCTGGCGTGCCGGCGGCGTCGAATAAAGTCTCCGCGGCCGGGATTCGTCATGCTGGCAGGCGGATGAGTCTCCCTGGCGGTGACGTCGAGGCAGCTTCGGCGTTGCCGAGGTGGGATTTTGTTCTCTCCGATTTACTGCTCCCGCGACGGTGTGTCTCCGGATCTATCCGAGAATCGGGTGAGAAGAGTCTTGGAGATGGTCGACGGCGTGCGTCGGCTTCGTCCAGAAGACTGCTGCACAAGAGCGGGACACGATGTATGAAGGCCGTGGCCCCGATGGTCTCCCTCGATGTGGTCGATGGGTTGCAGCGGAGCTTTGCTCTGAGGAGTTATGGGGCTTCCTCCCCGGCCGACGAGCTCCAAAAGCGACGGCGCTGCTGCTTGCAGCAACCGACTATTGAGGTCCAGAAAGGAGTAGATGTCCGATGGTATCTCCTCTGGGTTGGGGTCGTGGTTAGTCCATCTTTTTCTTCTCCGGCGGAGATTGCTATTGGACGCGATGTGGATGTGCTCAAGGACCTGAAGGGTTGTCTTTTTATTTTTTCTTTTTCTAGGGGTCTTTGTGCAATTTCTTGTGTCTGCTGTCATCTGGATCTTTCCAGAGGTGGGCACTTTTGCTGTAATCTCAAGTTTTAAGCTAATGATATTACGTGGTTTGCTCAAAAAGAATTTATAAGCGCACGTAGCCCATTCATTTCTGACACTATCCTCAATCTCTACGCAAAATATAACGGTCCAAATAAAAGGTTCATCTAAACCAGGGAGCCAAAACTGCACTCCAACCTACTTCTGATTTTTTTTTTGCTTTGGCCATATGGAGTCTGGCATGAACTCTTCCATTTTCTATATTTTCGCGACTTTACAAATGGCAGTTCTGAAAAGGAAAAGGTTTGGATCTGCCTAACATGTTAGGTTTGAGCATAAAAGTGGCGCTGATATGCAACTCAAAGCAATCCCCAATCGAAAAATGTACACTTCACTTCTTCAGTACCGATAACCCATGCAAGCCAGTACTAGTCACACACGAACAAATTCACTGGTGGTTTGATATGGAGTATCCCAGTATGAACATACTCTTTTAAACATTGTGTTCAGATAAACACTAGAAATGTTTCAAACATTTGCAAAGATGCGCCGTCCCTATTAATACGTCACTAAAATGGGGTTACCATACAATCGAAAGGATGAGAATGCAATGACTGGACAGGAGTACCCATGAGTATATGAGTGACTATCTTCTCTCTGGTTCATCATTCTTGTGCCATGGATTCAAGGCTTCTCTCATGGCTTGGGCCTCTGGGCTGCTCTCCCAAGCTCTTTTCTCTGACTCCAGCATAGTTACCTTCTCATCTGCAGCAGGTAACAAAACATAAAGCAGCGCTGACGTTGTTAATTTGGCATGTATCAAAAAAAATGGCAAAGATGAATGGCAAAGGCAATCCAAATTTGCACAGGCCGTTGGGTACCAAGCAACAGAAGTTGGTGGTGAATGGGTGAGGGACGCACAGAAGCCGGTGTGGATCATGAAGAGCTCCATGGCGGCGCCTATGGCCGCACCGCCGGCGGCGATCTTCAGGTACCACCCCGCGAACCTCATACGACGCTAACTCCAGTCGTCAGATGCAGCGGCGGCGGAGCGCGGCGCCGGCAGCGGATCGTGGCGCAAGCAGAGCCGAGGGGGAAGAAGAGGGAGTGGGTCGCTATTCCTTACGGCCCGAACCAGGCCCAGCAAACTCTGCATCTGAACACTCCGCACGTGCACCGTATCCATCCACACGCCCCCGCGCGCCCACACACATGGCGGCGACCTCGCCGGCGCCGATGAGGGCTGTCGGCGTCGCCGGCGCCGCGTTTAGCTTAGCCCCTTCACCCTCGAGGCTCGGCCGTGTTTCCTCCGTGCCTTCCGGCCGCCTTCGTCGGTGCCGTGCCGCTCACCGGCGGCACCCTCCTCGATGCCGCGGGAAGCCGACCGTCGGTGGCGTGGTCGAGGAGGACGAGGAGAGGGAGGCTTCACGGGAGGATTTGAAGCCCCAGAGGAAGGAGGAGGAGGAGGCTGTGGACACGGTGCGCGCTTTACTGGGGTGGTTCAGGCTTGACGAGGTTGGGATGGACATCCTGGGCATCGCCTTGCCCGCTGTGCTCGCCCTCGCCGCCGACCCCATTACTGCGCTCGTTGATACTGCCTTCGTCGGCCATATCGGTAACTAATTATCTTCCACTGTGAGAGCTCATACTAATGGAATTTGGTAAACTACTAGGAAAGTACTTGACAAGTTTCAGTGCAAAATTCACAAGCAGCATATAGTTCACCCCATTTATTGCTTCTTACTGTATTGTTGAGGAAAAAGAAATACGTGTTCATCTCACGCTCTTTAATTCTGTCGCCAGGCTCGGTCGAACTTGCTGCTGTTGGCGTATCCATATCTGTCTTTAACCTGGTATCCAAGCTGTTTAATGTGCCACTGCTTAATGTTACCACATCCTTTGTTGCTGAACAGAAAGCAATCGAAGCAAATCCTAGCAGTGTAGGACAAAGTAAGCAAGTTGGGAGTTCTGTTTGTCTTGTTAGAAGCAGCAATCTGGTTTTGTGTTTCACTGATTATTGTGATAGTTCTCACCTAGGAGATGAAGTGCCAATCACCCGAGAGAAGGCAAGTGAAAAAAGGAAGTTCCTCCCGGCCGTGTCAACGTCCTTGGCTCTGGCTGCTGGCATTGGGTTGATGGAAATGGTGGGACTCATTGTTGGATGTGGGACACTGATGGACATCGTTGGTATACCTGTCGTACGTAAGACTAATTTATTGCCATACTCAAATTTCTTGGATCTGAAGTTTTTTAGGTGTTGCCTGCGTGGTTCACTGCCAATTTTTATTCTATTGTGTTTGTGGTCTGATGCAGACCTGAAATTTCAAAACTTAATTCTGAAACCTATGTTTAACAGCTAATTTTGGAGCAAGATAAAGCATCCTTTTATCAACATGGGAAGATGAAACCAATTAACAATAGAATTACGTCATTATCCCATTTGGACAGATGAGTTATGGCACTATCAAAATATGGATATCTACTTGGTATAAGCCTATAACAGATCAACTTTCGGATATTGTCATATGCAGAACTCAATTGTTATTTGTGTAATGAGAAACTTGCCCTGAACCATTGAGCACAAACCAGTTTTCTAAAACATACGATTAAACCTTACGACTGTATGTTAGGTGTTAGACTGTTAGCTCAGTAGCCTTCCCTCCTTCGTTCATCCTAGGAATATGAAACCAAATAACCATGGAATTACGCCATTGTCACATTTGGACACATGAGTTGTGGACTTGTGGTACTATCAGAATATGGGTGTTACTTGCTATAATAATATTTGAGTGTTTGGACATTTTGTTATCCAGAACCTGATTTTTATTTGTTTAATGAGAAAATCTTCCATGTACTATTGAGTACAAACCATTTTCCCAAGCATACCATTAAAACTTACAGTTGTATATTAGGTGTTAGACTGGCAACTCAGTAGCCAACCACGGACATAATTTTCCTGCTACACTAGCCTTTTATGGTTTATTCATTTATTCTCTTGAATTTAGGGCATGTAAACATGGCACTATCATAATGTCATGAACTGTAAATAGTTCGTAATATTATGGATCAAACATAACTTTTATTATTTACAATGTACATAGGATTCACCGATGCGAGTGCCGGCAGAGCAATTTCTTACTTTAAGGGCATATGGTGCTCCGCCAGTCGTGGTAGCACTTGCGGCACAAGGTGCATTTCGTGGATTCATGGATACAAAAACACCTCTGTATGCTGTGGGTAATATTGCGTAAACAGAGTTCTGTTGTTATGTTCGGCTTCCTGTTTAAGATATCAAAAGCTGTTGACTTGAAATTGTTGAAGTGAGAAACTAACTATAGGGATGTGTGATGCATACAGTTGCTGGCAACCTCGTAAATGCAATACTGGATGCCATATTTATTTTTCCACTTGGTCTAGGAGTAAGTGGTGCTGCATTGGCAACTGTGACTTCTGAGTATGTTAAAGCTACCATGAGATCTCGTACTCTTTCTGCTTTACTCATGTTATCTATATTTACAGAATATCCTAAACTCTTTGCATTTTCACGTGCATGTATTCAGGTACTTGGCAGCGTTTATCCTCTTATGGAAGCTGAATGACGAACTAGTCCTGTTCTCATGGAACATCATCGGTGGTGACATCATCCGCTACCTAAAATCTGGTTGGAATCTTTACACATGATGATTTTGCTTCCTTGTCGGGATTTTTCTATCTAACATAAAAGTACAGAAAAATATCAAGTATCCGACTCCACTTATTGCTCTGTTAAGCATCTGAATTACATGTTGCTGAAATATACATATATGGTACTCGATTTAACTAGAGCAATTCTCCAGGTGCATTGCTAATTGGCAGAACCATCGCAGTAATCCTGCCATTGTGGCTGTCTACATCACTGGCTGCAAGGCAAGGGCCTGTTCCAATGGCTGGCTATGAGATAAGCTTGCAAGTCTGGTTAACAATTTCTCTGCTTAATGATGCTCTAGCTCTTGCTGGTCAGGTCTGCACTTACGTGAACTGACTGAATGTCTAGCCTGATATCTTTATACATGCATTTGAAGTATCTGTAACTTAATGCAGGCTCTACTTGCAAGTGAATATGCGAAAGGAAACTACAAGCAAGCCCGCACAGTTTTGCACAGAGTTCTGCAGGTTATGACATTATTCACAATCATTATGATGAAGTATCTCGTCTTCCTTAGTTCTAATTATAAGCTGATGGTGTATCTTCTTTCCTGCAGATTGGAGGTGTAACTGGTGTTGCACTTGCTGGAACCTTGTTCCTTGGGTTCGGATCTTTGTCCTTGTTGTTTACAGATGATCCAGCAGTCCTAGATATTGCACGGTCTGGGGTCTGGGTAATGATAATTCTGAGGAATCAACTCTTTGTTTCTCAAGCACCTAACACATGATGGATCTTATATTCATTTCGCGAATGTTACTTTTTGCAGTTTGTCACTATTTCCCAGCCGATAAATGCTATTGCTTTTGTGTTCGATGGGCTCTACTACGGTGTTTCTGACTTCGCATACGCCGCATACTCCACGGTTCAGTTTCTGTCGTCACTACAGTGTTACCGCTTATCGGTTATAGCTGCAACTTTGTGATCATAACCATGTCGGCATATATATTCTTCGTTTCAGCTCTTTGCGGGGGTTGTCTCATCTGCATTCCTCCTTGCCGTTGCTCCCAAGTTTGGTCTTGGTGGTGTCTGGGCTGGTCTTATTCTGTTTATGGGACTGCGAGCAATTGCCGGGTTTTGGAGGTAGTTTTTTTTAAGACCATCACACTTTCCCAGCTTTGTTTAATATCAATTTCCAGACTAAGAAAGAATAAAAGCAACGGTTCTTGTTTTGGATAAGAATATATATCAGTGGCTTGACAGAAATCTGGCCATTTCAGGTTAGGGAGCAAAGGAGGACCTTGGAAAATAGTTTGGTCAGAGACTGATTAGTAGACCAAGGAGATGCATGGCCATGCATAATTCAATTATTTGATCTCTAACAGTGCAACGTTTTAACCAATCGTACAAGGATCAGCAGCAACAAACCTAAGCTGGAGTTATCGAGTGTAACACAACACGAACAGAGGAGCTGTCTGAGCCAGGTAGGTAGGTGTTCCATCTTGCGTTGCCTGCTGTGAATGTTGTTTCAGCCTTGGAATGCACAAGAAAGCTGGAGAATCTAAACAAATGTGCAAGTGAGGTTTATACAAATAAAAAGCCCCCATGTATTTTTTTTTCCTTTGTGGGAGATTCACCATGTAGGACTGAAAATATCGAGTTTTCTGCGAATTTATACAAATGCACGCATAATGCCATGTTGTGCATTCATGATGCTCTTATGTACAGATTTTTGCCACTTCTGAAGGCATAAACTATTGGGACTTGTAGATATGATATTACTAGTAATGGTTATGAGCAAAACCTACGAGCCTGAGGAATCATCATTCTCATTGCAATGGCATGCTGGTTGGTATGATCAACTTTACTATTCTTCATATCTAGCTCACTAACATAGGAATATGATATTGAATAAGGATGTGTGCTGTTTGCGTACAGAGAAGGAATACTAATATTACAAGAAGTAACTGTTGATGGTCTATGCTTGTTGTTTTTCTGGATCTGTTTTTATTTGTGTTGCTTCTGTTCGGAATTCTCTTCTCTCTTTCTGAAATGTTCTTCATAATGCATGCTTGGTATTAAATCAGGTTCTAAACTAAAGTGCACAAGAATTTCCTGAACTGGTAGCTTGTTGCCACCACATGGATATTTCAAAAGGTCAAAGTGTTGTTCCAATATAGCACTTCGTATAAAATGTGGAAGAAACAGAGAAATCAGAAGAGATAGATTAAAGGTTTAAAGCTCTTCTCCAGAAGCAAAAATGTGAATGACTTTTTTGTGGTCATTTATGTAATTTCCAAAATCTGTAAGCAGTGAACAGAGAAATCACAATGAGAACAATGGGGGAGAGGACCTGGCCTTGCTCCACTAATGTAATTTGGCCTACTTGTGTCTTATTTACATGTGGATGTGGCTTTATCAACATATCATCCTTTCTTTTCGGAAATATCATATGAAATTTTCCTGAACCAAAGGAGGTTAAACCTCCTCTCTGGACGCCAAAGTGTGGATGCTTTTTTCTCTGACTCCAAGACCACAACTGGAAGAAACCTGTAAAGGCAATGAAGGACTGTAATCATGGCAAAGCTAAACGTGAGTACTTGTCTATGAAGTCATGCTATCATGTTGTCAAGTTTGGAGGTGTCGGGGAGCCTCACCTTATTGTTTTACGTGGTTGGTAAGGCGATTGTGTCATGTAGAGCACTTCATTTTTCATGCACTGATGCTAGAAATTTCGAAGACGGCAACCTATCAAAGATGATGTGCATTTGCCAGTTTTTCTAGGGTTTCCACGTCGCTGTGGCGATAGGCGATTCTTTTTTGCCAGTTTTTCTAGGGTTTCCACGTCGCTCTGGCGATAGGCGATTTTAGATCTACGGGGCTTCGTTTGGTGATTTTCGAGATCCTCTCGTTCTCACCCATCTGCTCCTTCCGTGTTCCCGATTGAATTCCGCTCCTTGTCGCGTGCATCTGTATCCGTGGTTTCCAATCTGGTTCGGGGTGATCAAGGGGCATCCACTGCGGTCGCCGCCCACCCTTGGCTGTGTGCGGAACTATAGATCGGTTTGTACTGCGATGTCGAGTAAGACGACCGGATCGGTGGAGAGCGACAAGGTTAGGATGGTCGCTAAGGGGAATGGCGATGATGCGGTGGCAGCCGCGACTGTTGTGCGAGGCAAGGCGAAGGCGGCGGCGTCGAGTTCCGGGACGAGCGCTGACGACGGTGTCACCGCCATGATGGGACGTCTGAAACTCACGGCGCAGGAAGCCCGTACCTTTGTCCTTGAAGAAAATGATGATGACTTCGCGAACTGCCCTGAGTGGGTTCTCGTGGGAAAGGTCCTCTCGCCGTCTACCTATCATATTGAGACGATCAGAGCGGTGCTCCGTCCTGCATGGGGCAACCCCTGTCAGGACCTGTGTTTTCCGTCAGTTATCTCTGTAACCAGTTAGTTCCTGTGGCTTTTATCTCCTGTTTTACTTAACGCCTTAAGCGTGTTTTCAGACTTGTAATGACTATCTCTAAACTAAGCATGGTCCTGCTCTTAGTGTTATAAGAGGGCAGGAGAGGGTGGATGGGCGGCATGCTAATAAAAAAACCTATATTTCCTGTCTCTGTTTTTCCCCTTCGTGTATCCTCTGAGCCGCCGGGCTCCTTCTCTTCTATGTATCCTTCTCTGTATCCTTCCAGATTGGCGTCGGTGACCTCCAGGTCCTGACAAGTTGGTACCAGAGCCGACGGCCCTCGGACCCCAAGCCGCACCGGCGGCGTTTTACCCTCCCTCCCTCCCAAGCTCGCAAGTTCTTCCCCATCCTCCCACCCACGGCCGCCACTTCCCCAGTTCATCGATGTCCGAGGGCATCAAATCACGGGCCTCGTCCAGGTCCCGTACCTCGTCTCGCGAAAGGAATCTCGACGGGCCGATCCTTGGCTCGGCTTCAACTACGGACGCCGAACTCGCCGCCTTGCGGGCTCAGCAGCGGTCAGAGCGTGATGCGCGCTCAGTCGGACGCCGCCTCCGCAACTATCGTGCGCGAGTCGTCCGCGGCCATCAACCTCCTCACCGGCCGGATGGAGAACATGACGGTGATGATGGCAAGGATGCGGACCAGCATCGACCGGCTTGCGCCACAGGAAGGTACGAACACCCCGACACTCGGTCAAGTTCCAAGCTTTGTCACTCCCCCACCACGAGCAAACACCCGGCTTTCGCCTATTCCCGAAGTTCGGACGCCCAAAACCACAACATCCACCCCAAATCCCCCACCTTTTCCACCGAATTTAGGCCGCCTAACCCCAGCCCAATTACCACTTCCGCCTAGCACATCGGATGTTCGACAGAAGTCCGTAGTGTCGGAAAGTGAGCCAATTGTGTCTACGACAGTGACATCGTCATCGCAACCAAGCTTGGTGCAGCGCACCAATCCCACCACTCAGCCACACTACTACCAACAGCAACCACCATCCACAAGCATCAACCAAAACCCTACACCGCCACCAAACCCCGCCTCCACCCTATACCAGACCACAAACCCCAAATTCCCAACACCCACCACAGCCACTCCGTAACCGAGCAACTTCCCCCATCCAACATGCCCCAACACCCAACATATAGCCAGCCACACTACCAACACCACACACCTTCCCAAAACCGCTTTCCTCCTCCACCGACACCCAATGGTTCTCAGCAGTACCACCATCATAACAATAGTGAAGTGCATCTTAGAACACCACATGTAGAATTGCCTGTTTTCACGGGAGAAGCACCTCGGGCTTGGCTACTGGAATGTGAAGATGTATTTAATCTGGTGGAGATTCCCCCTGCAAACAGAGTAAAATGGGGACTAGCACATATTAGAGGGCAGGCTAAGACATGGATAAGTAGCTCAGGAATTTCACTGCAGACTTTGTCCTGGCAGGAATTGAGCCGAGTACTAATTGAGAGATTCCCGAGACAACACACTCAATGATCCAATGGATCAGCTCCAGCTCTTGAAGCAAGTCAATACTGTCAACTCCTATATTGATTTGTACGAGTCTTGGATGACACAAATGAAGCGAGAGCGCAATTACTTGCCGCTAGATTTCTTTGTGGACAGGTTTGTTAGTGGGTTGAAGGACAGCATCAAGCATATGGTGCAATGCCAGAAGCCAGATACCTTGCTCTCTGCTTACTGGTACGCGAGAAAGTATGAACAAGCTTACCTGTTAAATGTGAAAAAGGCAGCACCAGCAGCTCCGGCGCCTAGAGCATACCCTCAGCAACAAAATCAAAGACCACCAGCTCGAGACAACCGCAACAGACCACCATTGCAGAACAGAGAACATCGACAATGTTGGTACTGCAATGAAAGATTCTTCCTGGGCCACAGGTGCCCACAAATGCAGCGCGCTCTTAATGCCATCGAGCTACAAGGTTATGAAGAGGAGGATGAACAACCACTGCCATTGTTGATAGACCCTCCACCACCACTGATCCAACAAGTCCCTCCGCAAAATATCCCAGCACCTGTGCTTCAACCTGTGCATCAACCAGAAGTGGTGCAACAAGCGACTCAGCTCGATGAAGCCGCAATGTGCATATCGACGACGACGATACAAGGGATGTACCGGTGAATCCACTATATCCTTATTGCTCAATGTCAACAAAGCTCAAGCCATAGCATTGGCAGATACTGGCAGTACTAGCACCTTCATGGATGTGGCCTTTGCAAAGCGACACAAGATACCATTGACAACAACTAAAGAAAGAACAGTGAAAGTAGCTGGAGGTGGCATTCTAACTTCGATTCGATGGCTTATAACCGCAAATTCAGTATTCAAGGACACCAGTTTGTCACAAACTTCAGAATACTGGAACTCCAGGGATCTGACATCATCCTAGGAGTCAATTGGTTCAAGGAACATAATCCAGTGACTTTTGATTTCATTGGCAGGCAACTACCATAGGAGTGCAAGGAAAATTGTTGACCTTCAAGAATCATCTATTTCCACAAGACAAACTGATCATATCTTCTGATCAATGCAACAAGTTAATTGCAAATGGTGCTACAGGGTATATGTTATGGTATGCAGCAGATGAGAAGGATCAAGATGTAACTAACAAAAACACACCGGTGTCCAACCCAGTGAACAAGCTCTTACAACAATTTCAAGATATATTTGAAGCACCAACTGGGCTACCTCCACAGCGTGCCGGCGATCATCAAATTCCACTACTACCTGGTGCAAAGCCACCTAACATCAGACCGTACAGAATGTCTCACAGTCAAAAAGATACAGTGGAGCAAATTATTCAGGAAATGTTGAGGAACAAATAAATCAGAATCAGTACAAGCCCATACTCATCTCCTATCATCTTGGTCAAAAAGAAAGACAAGTCATGGAGGTTATGTACTGACTTCAGAGGGCTAAATGAGCAAACAGTAAAAAACAAGTTTCCCATACCAGTTATAGAGGATCTTTTGGATGAATTGCAAGGTGCTGTTATTTTCTCCAAATTCGACCTCAGATCTGGCTACCATCAAATACGAATGAATGAAGAGGATATTCACAAAACGGCCTTCTCCACTCACTTGGGACATTATGAGTACATGGTAATGCCTTTTGGGTTATGCAATGCACCTGCGACCTTCCAACAACTCATGAATACTATCTTCTCTCCATACTTGCGCAAGTTTGTTCCGGTTTTCTTCGACGACATACTTGTTTACGAGTAAAGCGAGAGAAGAACATGTGCAACACTTGGAGATTGTTCTCAGTGTCTTTCGACAGCACCAACTCAAAGCCAAAATGTCCAAGTGTCAATTCGAGCAACCTCAAGTGAATACCTCGGGCATATTATTTCTGGCAACGGTGTTGCAACTGATCCATCAAAAATAATGGACATTGTCAACTGGAAAACCCCACAATCAGTGAAGCAACTTAGAGGATTCTTGGGGCTAACTGGGTATTACGAGCGTTTCATTCCAAAATATGCTCTCATTTGCCAACCCTTGCACATCGCCTTGAAGAAAAATAGCTACAAGTGGCGAACGAACGACAAAGCTGCCTTTGAGCAAGCTGAAATCAGTCATGTCTCATCCTCCCTTGCTAGCCCCTGCCCAATTTTGATATACCTTTCACTCCGGAAACCGATGCGTGTGATTCGGGACTAGGAGCGGTATTGATGCAACGAGTCCGGGCCACCGGCATTCTTCGATAAAGCTTTGGGTCCCAAAAGCTGTGCAAAATCGGTGTATGAAAAGGAAGCCATGGCCATCTTGGAAGCTTTACGCAAATGGAGACACTACTTCCTGGGCAACAAGCTCATCATTAAAACGGATCAATCTAGTCTCAAGTACTTGGCCAGTCAGAGACTGCTTGAGGGCATTCAACACAAGCTAATGCTCAAACTTCTTGAATTTGATTTCTCCATACAATACAAGAAAGGAAGTGAGAACTTGGCAGCAGATGCATTGTCAAGAAAGTATCAAGAATCCGAGCAACAACATAGCGAGTACTTCGAACAGCTCATTTGCACAACAATTTCGGTGGTCGTTCCAACCTGGATGACAGAGATCACCAAGTCTTATGTTGGCGATCAGACACAGTACCAAACTGCTACAAGATCTAACGAGTAGATCCAACCAGCCATTCAAACTACACTTGCTCGATCAGGAATAATCGGATACAAGGGACGATCGTATGTCGGTTCTACTACCGACCTCAAACAAAAAGTGTTTGACTCCTTCCATTCATCTGCCTTTGGAGGCCATTGCTGGGATCCGAGTCACTTACCATAAGCTCGAAACACATGTTTTATTGGCCAAAGCTCAAGCAATATGTGACCGAACAAGTGGCAGCTTGCCCTATTTGTCAAATATCCAAAGCCGAAAAGGTTCGAGTATCTCGGACTTCTTGATCCACTTCCCATACCAAAGTCTAAATGGTCGGAAATTAGCATGGATTTCGTGGAGGGCTTACCTAAATCGGATGGCAAGGATGTTGTATTGGTGGTAGTGGATCGACTCACCAAATATGCTCACTTTTTACCGCTATCCCATCCATATACTGTGCACAAAGTGGCTGATCTGTTTATCAACAATATCATCAAGCTCCATGGACCTCCCATTGTCATTACAACGGACAGAGACAGCTTATTTCTTAGCAAACTGTGGACTG
>NC_061510.1:367613918-367627900 GCF_022539505.1 Lolium rigidum
TCATCTCACTTTTGCCATTCTGCATTTCTTCACCAAATTGACCACCACCACCACCTTTCCACTTCTATGAATATATGTTTAAGATCCACCAAAGGATTTTCAAAAATTTGAAACTTTTTCTCTTGCGGGCATTTAACCAAACACCTGGCAGGCAGGAGTAAATTTTGTGCCCATACCTCCATTTTACCTTGGACCAAGTCCAACACTGACCCTCCCTGCTACCCTGGATCTCCCTCACACCTCCCATCACCAGTACAAGCCACTCGCTCCCCTCTCTCTTGGTCACCATGACCCAAAACCCACACCATGCCGGCCACTTGACACCTCACATGCCATCCCTTCCTCCTCTCCCATCCATCTCCCCTCACCTTGTCAGCTGACCTCCCCTGACCCTCCTGAAGCTGACCATGCATGCCCTTGACCAAGTTGACATCGCCACCGGCCAGAAACTGACGTGAACCGACGCGCCCAGAGACGCCCACGCGCGCCAGGACACGCACGATGACGTCCCGACGCGCGAAGAACGCCACCGTGCCCCGTCGACTCAGTGCTCCCCTCGACCCCTCCTTTCACCTACAGCCTCACCTCGACGTCAGCTACCTCACGGACAACGCCGCTTGGACGCGCACGCCCTGTAGCCGTCGTCACGGACGACGACCATCCGCCGCAGTACCCTGGCGTCCGATGACGATAACGACGCGACTACACCACCTCTGGCCTCGCCATGAAGCGCGTCAGCATCGCCTTGACGTCGCCAACACCCTGCACCCCTCGCTTACCCCTTCGTCGCCCGGAACGACGAACTCGTCATCAACCCTTCACGGCACCCCGCAGCACCCCCTCGCCCTATAAATAGAGGCGCCCTCCGATCAAATTGAGAACGCCAACCTTCCTCCTCACCTCGCTACCTCCCCTCGAGCAACGCCGCCCACCAATTTAGGCCGTAGCCCTCGAATCGCTTGCCGGAGCTCCGCCAACACCCCTCGCTACCTCGCCGACGACCGGAGCCCCCATTGGAGCCGCTCGTTGGTGCCGGGAGCTCACCACCAGTCTTCCACGACCTCCGCCCACCTCGCCGACGCTCGCTCGCCTCCAGGTAGCTCCCCGACCCCCTAGTCTGGCCGCCGGTAGGGTTTGGTCTCCGGTGAGCCTCGTCGCGGATGAGGACGACCCTCAGCCGCCGATCGCCTCTCTAATCCGACGGCCCTCATCGCGTACCGCTTCGGGCTGGGGAAACACTGGCTGCCAGTGGACCCCGCCGTCAGGCCTCTCTCGCCCGCGTGGCAGCTCAGCTGGGCTGGCCCGTTTAACCCCTGTGAAGCCCACTTCGTTTTCCCGCGAGCAGCCCGCTTTTTGAATTCAATTAATTCTTTTAGTTTGGAAAATCAATACTGGCCTATCCTATAAATTGAATAGTTCAATTTCTACAAACTCAATGTTAGCAAATCAAATTGTTCTAGAAAGATCATGAAAGGCCCCATCCAACCACACTGGATTCAAATCAAAATATGTTGTAGAATTTGAATAGTAAAAATAACAAATCAGTAACTTTTCAAACTTCAAATAAATCTTAAAAATCAACCATGAACTATTTTGAGGTGGTTCCACCTCTCAAAAATCACATTTGATGTTGTCTAATTTATTATGTCATAAAATACTATAGTTGTTTCATATGATCATGGGCTCAACTCAAATAATGGCTATCTGGCCATTTCTAGCTCATTTAAACTATTTCAAAAATAGTATTTAAATTGTATGAGGTGTAGCATCTCATTTAAATCATTACTCCAAGTGATTCAATGTAAGTTGATTACACCTGTCCTCATGACCCATATGTTCTTATTTGAAAATATTAAATCTTTCATAGTAGTATTTAAATTGTTCAAAACTACTATTAAATCATATGAGATGCTTTGGTCTCATTTAAATCTTTGTCTCAAGTAATTCTACATGAGGTAGAGACCATGGTCTATTAACTCTCATAGTGAATTATTTGATGATATTAAATCATCACCATGTTAGGATAAAAAGGTATGAGGTGTTCACCTCATTTAAATCATTTTCTTAAATAATAAGTATGAAGAGGTTGACTTTGGTCAACCTAGGTCATATATTATTCATAAAAGAAATTAAATCTTAATAAGATAATGAGAGGAAATTATTTCTCTAAGTAATTAAAAGTAACACCTTATTTAGTATGAGAGGAAATTATTTTTCCTAAATAAGAAAACAACACCTTTAACCCCTTAATAGTAATGAGTGATGCTAGTTTACTTGTGTAAATTATATGAAGTGTCTCACTTCATTTAAATCCTGTCCCAAGTACTTTCATATGAAGTTTGAACCCCTGGTCCAATACTCTCACATGAAATACTTGGAGATATTAAATCCTAATAGGCATTATTAAATGGTATGAGGTATCCTTGCCTCATTTAAATCATTTTCTCAAATGATGATGATGAATGGTTGACCTAGGTCAACATAAATTCATGGTGATGGTTTGAGGAATTAAATCTTAAAGAAGATTCAATGAGAGGAAATTATTCCTCAAAAAACTATTTGGAAACTATCATTTACATATAAAATGAGAGGAAATTATTCTTCCTCAAAGCAATACCACCAATGCACCAAATTGTATTAATTGTGTGAATAGAATAGTTTGTGTGAATATATGTGATGTTTGGAATAGCCAATGAATTGTTTGGTGATTGTATCCTCGTATTCGTTTATAGACGCTAGTACCGGAGACTATCAAGAGGAGGAGGTATTCTACCAAGAAGAAGGAGAAGAAGACCACTTGGATCAATACGCCAACCAAGGCAAGCTAACCCCTTTGCAAGCTAACCCCTTTGCAAGCTAACCCCTTTGCAAGCTAACAACTTTGCAAGCTAATATTCTTGCAAGAAAATACTCTTGCAAAGTGCAAAGCTCCCCCGGAGCAAGGCACCATTACTTTTTACTTTATACTTATGATCCTATTTCCCAGTTTTACTTTACAAGCTTTTGTTTTTGATTATTTATAACTTGCTTTTATAGTTAACTTTGGTCTAGAGATAGAGTACTACAAGAGTATCAAACTTAGCCTAGAAAGCTATAAGTTAAGTTAGCACCCCTCATGCCTAGTTGCTAGTGCTAAATGAAAAAAATTGACTACTCTAGATGGGAACTTGTGAAATGAAATGACTTTGAAAACCTTGGAATGATGAGTCATTCTATTGAAAGATTTTGAAGGTGAATATGACTGGTGAATGACTTGGTGAATTTTACCAAAACTGATGGTTGGGTTCGGATGCGATACCATTCCAATTTTTACAAGTACCCCCACAATACCCGAAATGGGTAAGGCTTAACTAGAAGTTTATGTATCTTAGTATGGGTTCCCTCTAAACAAGCGTCATCGGGGTTAGGCTGGAGGCTGCCTCTACAACAAAGGAAATGATGAGAAATGACGTGAATATGAGGTGAATGTCCGGCCCAAGCCTCCGTGCGGTTCCGGGTTAACGGTTGGTTTTCACCGGGAGGCCAAGCTCATGGGGAGAGATGCCTATACTAGGATATGTAAGTGAAAGGTTATGGTTGGTAGTCCGCACACGGAGTGTGGTAAATCAGGGCCAGCTTAACCCCGACGGATTATTGCAAATGTTGTGGCACAAGTGTACGACCTCTCGCAGAGTGTAGATCTATTCGAATAGCCGCGTCCACGGTTACGGACGGTTGGAAAGGCCATACTGTTCCGTCATCGAACTTTTCAAAAATGTGACATGTGAAGGGTGACTTGTGAATTTTTGAACTTGAAAGGTGACTTTGACTTTGAATCACAACGAGTTGTGGGAATGACACTAATGTTCCCACTTGAGTTAGTCGAGCAAATGAAGGTTCTTGTTTACTAAAGGGTTTATGAAATAAAACTAGCTTTATGCAAATAAAACTAGAGCTTAGCACCCCTTACTATAGTTGATAGTGCTTACATTAGTATTAGTTTGCGAGTACTTTAAAGTACTCATGGCTTTGTCCCCGGCTATTCAAATGGCCGGACTATGAAGAGGAGTACCGGAACCGGAAGAAGGACAGCAGGACGTCTACGACAACTAGGATCACTCCTGACGTCAACAGTTGCCTGTGGAATAGATGGACTACTACTACGCTACTTCGTTTCCGCTATGTGTTTTGTAATTGATCAAGGGATCAACTAGTATTGTAATGAGATTGGATCATGTGATCCCGTGTTGTAAGACAAATATGCGTTGTAATAAATGATGTGTTGTGATATTAATCTATTATGTCTCGCAAAAACAATATTCCTGGGATTGCGATGAATGGCATAATAGGCATCTGGACTTAAAAATCCGGGTGTTGACACCAGCTGTGCCAAATATCGGCTCACATGCTCGATGGAGCTGGAACCATGTGATCCATTAAACTTGGAGAAATCAGGGAGCCGATATTTGGGTGGTAGCGGGATCATCTCGTACTCGTTGGGGTACGGCTTGGTATAGCCGATTGTCCTCCTTTTCGGCACCATGCCGAATTGGTCTTTCAGGATTGTACTGATCTGATCCACGGTGATGGCTGCAGGCGTCGAACTCTGAAGATTCGCCGGGGTGGCATACTTAGCCAGCCACGCTTGCTTTTCCAGCTCTGAGCCAACTGCAAGAGCTGAGCTCTGGAGGTTTGTCGGAGTGGCATACTTAGCTAGCCACGTCTGCTTCTCAAGATCTGTTCCCGAAGTTCCTCCTGCTGTTCCAGAAGTCCCTGCTGTTGCAGCCTGGTTCGTGAGTGCCCAGTTACTGCAGTCTGGCACGTATGTGCACGTGTATCCGTGAGGGATCTCCTTAGGTGCCTCATGCAAGAACTGGTAGTCACTAGGGTGACCACCGATCTTGTAGACGACGTATGCCGGTGAATTCGGCACTTCGGGTGCTGCCAATGCGAATGGCAGCGGTGGACGGGACCGGAGTGGCATCTCTCCTTGGTGAGTCCCCGAGCTGGTCCCGACGGAGAGTACCGATGCCTCATGATTTCCTGGATCACGCGAAGAGTGACACGCTCCAAAGTGTTCACCAGGCTCTCGGAATGGCGGTGCAGCGAATGAGCTACCATGAAGTTAATCTCCGACGCGAGACCTCGGTGCGTTCTTCGGCGGGGCGGACAGGTCCACTCCATCTAGCGCGCCTTCAGGTGAGAACCCTTTCCACTCGATGCCATGTCGGCGGGTTACGTGAAAAGAGCCGATGAGGTCAGCTTCGAGGATCGCTTTGACCTCGTCGAGGCTTCTTCTTGAGCTCCTCGGTCGGATCCTCGTACGTGACTGGAGTGCCTTCCGCCATCTCAGATGTAGATGGCGATGCAGTTGATGTCGAAGATTGTCCCACCGGGCGTGCCAGAATGTGTTGCGGTCGAAACCCACCAGCCGAGCGGCGACGGGCAACACCGTAGAGCCGGGAGGCTCCCGGGACTGCGGCTGGCCCTGGTCCCTCCGAGCGACGGCCCGCAAAGACTCGGCACGCACGTCCGATGCTGGTGCAAGGGCGTGCCACCTGACCTATACCCGGTCGTGGAAGGTGTTGGATGTGCCTTGCTTAGTTTCCTGCATGGCATACACGTAAACATTAAATACGAGCCTCGATCGGCTCTCAGGTTGTCCTGTGAATCGGCTCAAGGAGCCGATCCACCCATGATCCATACGAGGTGTACGATCAGATGGTGGTCCTGCTTGATCGAAATAAAGCTAAAACGACCTACTACGATTTAGGGTTTTCACCACATAATCGGAACATCCTACTCGTGATTGAGCCTGGCGGCCACGCACGGTGATCGTAAACCGACCCTAGACAAGGCCTAAAAACCAACACGAAGTTGATCCTCGGAACATCCTGTCTAAGGCTAGCAAACTACACCCTACGCGCCACTGGATCCTTCAACCCGTTTGTAAGGCCTAACTATGCAGATATTAAACTAATCCTTGAAGAACAAGGAGCAATCATGACAGATCGGATCTACTAAATAATGATCAAGCGGGGTGCCGCCCTTACACCCAAGATAGTTGTAAGGGCGGCTAGATGTCTAAGGGTTGCATGGACGAAAGCATATGATGCGATGAAACAATGCTAACCCTAAAACATCTATGATAACTACGTTGCTCGCCATCAACAAGGCTTCAGTACGAGCAACGCATGAATAGCGAATAAACGTGTACTGCCTAGATCGCAAGATGCGATCTAGGCAGCATGATGCTTACCCGGAAGAAACCCTCGAGACAAGGGAGTTGGCGATGCGCCTAGATTGGTTTGTGGTGAACGTGATTGTTGTTTATTTCATAAACCCTAGATACATATTTATAGTCCGTAGACTCTCTAATGTGGGAATAATCCCAACCGGGCACGAGCCCAAACTCTATCTAACCGACACGTATCCTACTATATTACAGGTACACGGGCAAACTAGCCCAAACTTTGCATATAAGGCCGATTCATGTATTTCTTCCATGTATATTCTTCAAGCCCATCTTCAATCGCGGCCCACCTCTGATCCGGTCAAATTCTGGTGATAACAAGTGGTTGGCTCAAGGATTTTGGATGCATGAGAAGTATTCCCTCTCGATACAAGGTTTAGGCTAGCAAGGTTATTTGAAACAAACACAAGGATGAACCGGTGCAGCAAAACTCACATAAAAGACATATTGTAAACATTATAAGACTCTACACCGTCTTCCTTGTTGTTCAAAACTCAATACTAGAAATTATCTAGACTTTAGAGAGACCAAATATGCAAACCAAATTTAGCAAGCTCTAGGTGTTTCTTCATTAATGGGTGCAAAGTATATGATGCAAGAGCTTAAACATGAGCACAACAATTGCCAAGTATCAAATTATTCAAGACATTTTAGAGTTACTACATGTAGCATTTCCCGATTCCAACCATATAACAATTTAACGAAGAAGATTCAACCTTCGCCATGAATACTATGAGTAAAGCCTAAGGACATACTTGTCCATATGCAACAGCGGAGCGTGTCTCTCTCCCACACAATGAATGCTAGGATCCATTTTATTCAAACAAAAACAAAAAACAAAAACAAACCGACGCTCCAAGCAAAGCACATAAGATGTGACGGAATAAAAATATAGTTTCGGGGAGGAACCCGATAATGTTGTCGATGAAGAAGGGGATGCCTTGGGCATCCCCAAGCTTAGACGCTTGAGTCTTCTTAGAATATGCAGGGGTGAACCACCGGGGCATCCCCAAGCTTAGAGCTTTCACTCTCCTTGATCATATTGCATCATTTCCCTCTCTTGACCCTTGAAAACTTCCTCCACACCAAACTCGAAACAACTCATTAGAGGGTTAGTGCACAATAAAAATTAACATGTTAAGAGGTGACACAATCATTCTTAACACTTCTGGACATTGCATAAAGCTACTGGACATTAATGGAACAAAGAAATTCATCCAACATAGCAAAACAGGCAATGCGAAATAAAAGGCAGAATCTGTCAAAACAGAACAGTCCGTAAAGATGGATTTTATTGAGGCACCAGACTTGCTCAAATGAAAATGCCAAAATTTAATGAAAGTTGCGTACATATCTGAGGATCACGCACGTAAATTGGCATATTTTTCTGAGCTACCTACAGAGAGGCAGGTCGAAATTCGTGACAGCAAAGAAATCTGTTACTGCGCAGTAATCCAAATCTAGTATGAACCTTACTATCAAAGACTTTACTTGGCACAAAAAAACACAAAACTAAGATAAGGAGAGGTTGCTACAGTAGTAAACAACTTCCAAGATTCAAATATAAAACAAAAATACTGTAGTAAAAACATGGGTTGTCTCCCATAAGCGCTTTTCTTTAACGCCTTTCAGCTAGGCGCAGAAAGTGTGTATCAAGTGTTATCAAGGGATGGAGCATCGACATTACCTTGGGCTTTACCCTTACCTTTCTTGTTCTTTTTCTTACTCTTGGGCTTAGGGAATATATGTCTACCCCCGGGTGTAGAGGTGAATTTTAGGGTGCCTTCTCCCATATCTATGACTGCTCCCAATAGTTTCAGCAGGGATCTCCGAGTGTGATTTGTCCTTGTTCCCGCACATTCAATAACAAGATAATCAATGGATATTGTTCTCCCAAGAATGGTTGTATGCACACCCGCAGCTATTCCTTTAGGAATTATAACCGAGTTATCAATAAGGGTTATTCCTTCTCCCCCTTCAACAAATCCCCAAAGTTTCAAAGATTCATGAATACTCTTAGGCATTAGGCAAAATTCAGACATAATATCACAATTAGCATGAAGAGTTTGGTCACCGGTAGCAATTTTAATAGTAGGATCCCATAATGAAGGTTCAGAGTTCACTAAAACTTGATCAAGACGGTTACGAACATATCTATAATTTTCATTCAAGCGAGATGCACTTGTCTCAAGAGTGTTTAATCTATTATAAATGCTAATAAGGGCTGAATCAAAGTTATTAGCTGAATCATGTGATGCAACCAACTCCTTTATGGCATTAAAAGCTTGATCCCCATTGCAATGAAGGAAATCTCATCCCACTATAGCATCCAAGGCATATCTATAGCGAATCATGAGACCAAAATAAAAATTACTAAGGAGCAAACTTAGAGTCATTTGAGGTTCAATTTTACGATAAGAAGTAAAAATTCTGGACCAAGCATCTTTAAAACTCTCCTCATCCCCTTGTTTAAAAGTGAAGACTAATTCCTCAGGTGAAGAAGTAACAAGTGCAGAACTAGACATGGTAACAAAAGTAAAATGCAGGTAACTAATTTTTTTTGTGTTTTTAATATGGAGAACAAGACAGTAAATAAAGTAAAACTAGCAACTAATTTTTTTGTGTTTTGATATAATGCAGCAAACAAAGTAGTAAATAAAATAAAGCAAGACAAAAACAATGTAAAGAAATTGGATTGTGGAGACTCCCCTTGCAGCGTGTCTTGATCTCCCCGGCAACGGCGCCAGAAAAAGAGCTTGATACGCGTACAGCACGCGTCCGTTGGGAACCCCAAGAGGAAGGTGTGATGCGTACGGCGGCAAGTTTTCCCTCAGTAAGAAACCAAGGTTTATCAAACCAGTAGGAGCCAATAAGCACGTTGAAGGTTGATGGCGGCGGGATGTAGTGCGGCGCAACACCAGAGATTCCGGCGCCAACGTGGAACCTGCACAACACAACCAAAGTACTTTGCCCCAACGAAACGAGTGAGGTTGTCAATCTCATCGGCTTGCTGTAACAAAGGATTAGATGTATAGTGTGGATGATGATTGTTTGCGAGAGAACGAGTAGAACAAGTATTGCGATGAGATTGTATTCGATGTAAAAGAATGGACCGGGGTCCACAGTTCACTAGAGGTGTCTCTCCCATAAGATAAATAGCATGTTGGGTGAACAAATTACAGTCGGGCAATTGACAAATAGAGAGGGCATAACAATGCACATACATGACATGATGAATATTGTGAGATTTAATTGGGCATTACGACAAAGTACATAGACCGCTATCCAGCATGCATCTATGCCTAAAAAGTCCACCTTCAAGTTATCATCCGAACCCCTTCCAGTATTAAGTTGCAAAACAACAGACAATTGCATTAAGTATGGTGCGTAATGTAATCAATAACTACATCCTCGGACATAGCATCAATGTTTTATCCCTAGTGGCAACAGTACATCCATAACCTTAGAGGTTTCGTCACTCCCCGCATTCACGGAGACATGAACCCACTATCGAGCATAAATACTCCCTCTTGGAGTTAAGAGCAAAAACTTGGCCAGAGCCTCTACTAATAACGGAGAGCATGCAAGATCATAAACAACACATAGGTAATAGATTGATAATCAACATAACATAGTATTCTCTATCCATCGGATCCCGACAAACACAACATATAGAATTACAGATAGATGATCTTGATCATGTTAGGCAGCTCACAAGATCCGACAATGCAGCACATGAGGAGAAGACAACCATCTAGCTACTGCTATGGACCCATAGTGCAGGGGTGAACTACTCACTCATCACTCCGGAGGCGACCATGGCGGTGAAGAGTCCTCCGGGAGATGAATCCCCACTCCGGCAGGGTGCCGGAGGTGATCTCCAGAATCCCCCGAGATGGGATTGGTGGCGGCGGCGTCTCAGTGAGGTTTTCCGTATCGTGGCTCTCGGTACTGGGGGTTTCGCGACGAAGGCTTTAAGTAGGCGGAAGGGCAACGCGGGGGGCCACACGAGGGCCCCACACGCCGGGCCGCGCGGCCAAGACCTGGGCCGCGCCGCCCTGCTGTGGCGGCGCCTCGTGGCCCCACTTCCTTTCCCCTCGGTCTTCTGGAAGCTTCGTGCAAAAATAGGACCCTGGGCGTTGATTTCGTCCATTTCCGAGAATATTTCCTTTGTAGGATTTCTGAAACCAAAAACAGCAGAAAACAGAGAATCGGCTCTTCGGCATCTCGTTAATAGGTTAGTGCCGGAAAATGCATAAATACGACATATAATGTGTATAAAACATGTAGGTATCATCATTAATGTGGCATGGAACATAAGAAATTATCGATACGTCGGAGACGTATCAGTGACCCGGCCAACATGTACAACTGATGTATAATATCGTTGTTATTAATGAGATGTTCTCGGAGCCAACCGCCGAATGTCTGCATATATTTATGCGTAATCCAGTCTTCAGACTGCCCCAGATGTGCAGAGCGTACAATATTCTTGTGATCAGTGATATAAGGGGCCACCAAGGTGGAACTTTGTAGAACTGTGTAGTGTGCTTGAGTGAAAGAAATGCCGTCCCTACATATCATTGATTTCCTTCCTAGCGTGCCTTTTCCACTTAGTCGCCCCTCATGTCGCGATTCAGGAACACCAATCGACTTAAGGTCAGGAATGAAGTCAACACAGAACTCGACCATTGATGACCTCCTCTGTTCCATAGCCCTTGGAGATGCTTCCTTCTGGCCTAGCACAGTTATGAACATATTTCTTTAAGACCCCCATGAACCTCTCGAAGGGGAACATATTGTACAGAAACACAGGACCGAGGATGGCAATCTCTTCGACAAGGTGAACTAGGAGATATGTCATAAAATTGAAGAAAGATGGTGGAAACACCAACTCAAAGCTAACAAGACATTGCACCACATCCTTCTGTAACCTTGGAAGACTAGCTGGATCGATTACCTTCTGAGATATTTGATACGTCTCCGACGTATCGATAATTTCTTATGTTCCATGCCACATTATTGATGATATCTACATGTTTTATACACATTATATGTCGTATTTATGCATTTTACGGCACTAACCTATTAACGAGATGCCGAAGAGCCGATTGCTTCGTTTTCTACTATTTTTGGTTTCAGTAAATCCTACAAAGGAAATATTCTCGGAATTGGACGAAATCAACGCCCGGGGTCCTATTTTTGCACGAAGCTTCCGGAAGACCGAGGGGGAAAGGAAGTGGGGCCACGAGGCGCCGACACGGTAGGGCGGCGCGGCTCGGGCCCCGGCCGCGCGGCCCCGGCGTGTGGGGCCCTCGTGTGGCCCCCCGCGTTGCCCTTCCGCCTACTTAAAGCCCTCGTCGCGAAACCCCCAGTACCGAGAGCCACGATACGGAAAACCTTACTGAGACGCCGCCGCCGCCAATCCCATCTCGGGGGATTCTGGAGATCACCTCCGGCACCCTGCCGGAGAGGGGATTCATCTCCCGGAGGACTCTTCACCGCCATGGTCGCCTCCGGAGTGATGAGTGAGTAGTTCACCCCTGGACTATGGGTCCATAGCAGTAGCTAGATGGTTGTCTTCTCCTCATGTGCTTCATTGTCGGATCTTGTGAGCTGCCTAACATGATCAAGATCATCTATCTGTAATTCTATATGTTGTGTTTGTCGGGATCCGATGGATAGAGAATACTATGTTATTTTGATTATCAATCTATTACCTATGTGTTTTTATGATCTTGCATGCTCTCCGTTATTAGTAGAGGCTCTGGCCAAGTTTTTGCTCTTAACTCCAAGAGGGGGTATTTATGCTCGATATTGGGTTCATGCCTCCATTAAATCTGGGACAGTGACAGAAAGTTCTAAGGTTGTGGATGTGCTTGTTGCCACTAGGGATAAAACATTGATGCTATGTCCGAGGATGTAGTTATTGATTACATTACGCACCATACTTAATGCAATTGTCTCGTTGTTTGCAACTTAATACCGGAAGGGGTTCGGATGATAACCTCGAAGGTGGACTTTTAGGCATAGATGCATGCTGGATAGCGGTCTATGTACTTTGTCGTAATGCCCAATTAAATCTCACAATATTCATCATATCATGTATGTGCATTGTTATGCCCTATCTATTTGTCAATTGCCCGACTGTAATTTGTTCACCCAACATGCTATCTTATGGGAGAGACACCTCTAGTGAACTGTGGACCCCGGTCCATTCTTTACATCTGACATACAATCTACGGCAATACTTGTTCTACTATTTTCTGCAAACAATCATCATCCACACTATACATCTAATCCTTTGTTACAGCAAGCCGGTGAGATTGACAATCTCACTGTTTCGTTGGGGCAAAGTACTTTGGTTGTGTTGTGCAGGTTCCACGTTGGCGCCGGAATCCCTGGTGTTGCGCCGCACTACATCCCGCCGCCATCAACCTTCAACGTGCTTCTTGACTCCTACTGGTTCGATTAAACCTTGGTTTCTTACTGAGGGAAACTTGCTGCTGTGCACATCAAACCTTCCGCTTGGGGTTCCCAACGGACGTGTCAACTACACGCATCAAGCAAATTTCTGGCGCCGTTGCCGGGGAGATCAAGACACGCTGCAAGGGGAGTCTCCACAATCCAATTCTCTTTACTTTGTTTTTGTCTTGCTTTATTTTATTTACTACTTTGTTTGCTGCATTATATCAAAACACAAAAAAATTAGTTGCTAGCTTTACTTTATTTACTGTCTTGCACTCTATATCAAAAACACAAAAAAATTAGTTACTTGCATTTATTTTATCTAGTTTGCTTTATTTACTACTGCTAAAATGGCCACTCCTGAAAATACTAAGTTGTGTGACTTCACAACCACAAATAATAATGATTTCTTATGCACACCTATTGCTCCACCTGCTACTACAACGAGAATTCTTTGAAATTAAACCTCGCTTTACTTGAATCTTGTTATGCGAGAGCAATTTTCTCAGTGTTAGTTCCGATGATGCTGCTGCCCATCTCAATAACTTTGTTGAATTGTGTGAAATGCAAAAGTATAAAGATGTAGATGGTGACATTATAAAATTAAAATTGTTTCCTTTCTCATTAAGAGGAAGAGCTAAAGATTGGTTGCTATCTCCGCCTAAGAATAGTATTGATTCATGGACTAAATGCAAGGATGCTTTTATTGGTAGATATTATCCCCCTGCTAAAATTATATCTTTGAGGAGTAGCATAATGAATTTTAAACAATTGGATAATGAACATGTTGCACAAGCTTGGGAAAGAATGAAATCTTTGGTTAAAAATTGCCCAACCCATGGACTGACTACTTGGATGATCATCCAAACCTTTTATGCAGGACCGAACTTTTCTTCGCGGAACCTATTGGATTCAGCTGCTGGAGGTACCTTTATGTCCATCACTCTTGGTGAAGCAACAAAGCTCCTTGATAATATGATGATTAATTACTCTGAATGGCACACGAAAAGAGCTCCACAAGGTAAGAAGGTAAATTCTGTCGAAGAAACCTCTTCCTTGAGTGATAAGATTGATGCTATTATGTGTATGCTTGTGAATGATAGGACTAATGTTGATCCTAATAATGTTCCGTTAGCTTCATTGGTTGCCCAAGAAGAACATGTTGATGTAAACTTCATTAAAAATAATAATTTCAACAACAATGCTTATCGGAACAATTCTAGTAATAACTATAGGCCATATCCTTATAATAATGGTAACGGTTATGCTAATTCTTATGGGA
>NC_061510.1:367628000-367644592 GCF_022539505.1 Lolium rigidum
TTGGCGTATTGCTTGGGAGAGACACCTCTAGTGAACTGTGGACCCCGGTCCATTCTTTTAATACTGAAATACAAATCTGCTGCAATACTTGTTTTACTATTTTCTCTGCAAACAATCATCTTCCACACAATACGGTTAATCCTTTGTTACAGCAAGCCGGTGAGATTGACAACCTCACTGTTTCGTTGGGGCAAAGTACTTTGGTTGTGTTGTGCAGGTTCCACGTTGGCGCCGGAATCCCCGGTGTTGCGCCGCACTACATCCCGCCGCCATCAACCTTCAACGTGCTTCTTGGCTCCTCCTGGTTCGATAAACCTTGGTTTCTTCTGAGGGAAAACTTGCTGCTGTGCGCATCATACCTTCCTCTTGGGGTTGCCCAACGAACGTGTGAAATACACGCCATCAAGCTCTTTTTCTGGCGCCGTTTCCGGGGAGATCAAGACACGCTGCAAGGGGAGTCTCCACTTCTCAATCTCTTTACTTTGTTTTTGTCTTGCTTTATTTTATTTACTACTTTGTTTGCTGCACTTATATCAAAACACAAAAAAATTAGTTGCTAGCTTTACTTTATTTACTGTCTTGTTTGCTATATCAAAAATACAAAAAAAAATAGTTACTTGCATTTACTTTACTTATTTCATCATGTTTCCTTTTAATTTTACCGCAAAGAACATACCGGTAGGACAAGGGTCTATAATTGGGAGGAACAATATAGAAGAATTTTTCACCCATGTTAGTACCGTTGAAGATTTTGAAGATAGACACTTGGTAGAACTTGCTCCTACTTATGAAATTGCTTCTGCTGCTTTAGTTCGCTTGTTGGAAACTAAATTTGTTAATCTCAATCCTATAATCCAACACATGTTTCTTACACTTGGTGATATGGAAGAGGGGGAAAGGAAAGATTTTGTTTTAGAAACCCTTCTTAGAGAATTTGGTGGTCTAGCAAGAGAAGCTAGAAAGGTCTTTGCTAAATTTAATATGCTTGGTTCTCATACTAATTTTGTTGGTCTCCTTGAAAAGATGGACATGGATAGAATAAGATACACTAATAATATTGATGATGGTGGGGATATCAAAGCACCAATACCATGCAAACTCCTAGCTATGAATGATGCACTAGAAAATAACTATGCTTGGCTTGTTCCTGAAAATTTGTTCGATGAGAGTAGCAAGCCCAAGACTAATCAAAAGGGAGACGCTGAAACTTATGTATCCAATATACTATGCATGGTTGAGAAAACTCCAAACCCCGCTGTAGGTGCACCACCCTTCGATAATACTTGAGATACACTTTCTGCGCCTAGCTGAAAGGCGTTAAAGAAAAGCGCTTATGGGAGACAACCCATGTTTTTTACTACAGTACTTTATTTTATATTTGTGTCTTGGAAGTTGTTTACTACTGTAGCAACCTCTCCTTATCTTAGTTTTATGTTTTGTTGTGCCAAGTAAAGTCTTTGATAGTAAAGTAAGTACTAGATTTGGATTACTGCGCAGTTCCAGATTTCTTTGCTGTCACAAATCTGGGTCTATCTCCCTGTAGGTAGCTCAGAAAATAAAGCCAATTTACGAGCATGATCCTCAGATATGTAAGCAACTTTCATTCAATTTGAGCATTTTCGTTTGAGCAAGTCTGGTGGCCTAATAAAATCCATCTTTACGGACTGTTCTGTTTTGACAGATTCTGTCTTTTATTTTGCATTGCCTCTTTTGCTATGTTGGATGAATTTCTTTGATCCACTAATGTCCAGTAGCTTTATGCAATGTCCAGAAGTGTTAAGAATGATTGTGTCACCTCCGAACATGTGAATTTTTATTATGCACTAACCCTCTAATGAGTTGTTTCGAGTTTGGTGTGGAGGAAGTTTTCAAGGATCAAGAGAGGAGTATGATGAAATATGATTAAGGAGAGTGAAAGCTCTAAGCTTGGGGATGCCCGGTGGTTCACCCCTGCATATTCTAAGAAGACTCAAGCGTCTAAGCTTGGGGATGCCCAAGGCATCCCCTTCTTCATCGACAACATTATCAGGTTCCTCCCCTGAAACTATATTATTATTCCGTCACATCTTATGTACTTTACTTGGAGCGTCGGTTTGTTTTTGTTTTTTTTTGTTTGAATAAAATGGATCCTAGCATTCACTTTATGGGAGAGAGACACGCTCCGCTGTAGCATATGGACAAATATGTCCTTAGGCTCTACTCATAGTATTCATGGCGAAGTTTCTTCTTCGTTAAATTGTTATATGGTTGGAATTGGAAAATGATACATGTAGTAACTCTAAAATGTCTTGGGTAATTTGATACTTGGCAATTGTTGTGCTCATGTTTAAGCTCTTGCATCATATACTTTGCACTCATTAATGAAGAAATACTTAGAGCTTGCTAATTTGGTTTGCATATTTGGTTTCTCTAGAGTCTAGATAACATCTAGTATTGAGTTTTGAACAACAAGGAAGACGGTATGGAGTCTTATAATGTTTACCATATGTCTTTTATGTGAGTTTTGCTGTACCGTTCATCCTTGTGTTTGTTTCAAATAACCTTGCTAGCCTAAACCTTGTATCGAGAGGGAATACTTCTCATGCATCCAAAATACTTGAGCCAACCACTATGCCATTTGTGTCCACCATACCTACCTACTACATGGTATTTATCCGCCATTCCAAAGTAAATTGCTTGAGTGCTACCTTTAAAATTCCATCATTCACCTTTTCAATATATAGCTCATGGGACAAATAGCTTAAAAACTATTGTGGTATTGAATATGTACTTATGCACTTTATCTCTTATTAAGTTGCTTGTTGTGCGATAACCATGTTTCTGGGGACGCCATCAACTATTCTTTGTTGGATATCATGTGAGTTGCTATGCATGTCCGTCTTGTCTTAAGTAAGAGAGATCTACCACCTTCATGGTTGGAGCATGCATATTGTTAGAGAAGAACTTTGGGCCGCTAACCAAAGCCATGATTCATGGTGGAAGTTTCAGTTTGGACATATATCCTCAATCTCATATGAGAATAATAATTGTTGCCACATGCTTATGCATTAAAGAGGAGTCCATTATCTGTTGTCCATGTTGTCCCGGTATGGATGTCTAAGTTGAGAATAATCAAAAGCGAGAAATCCAAAATGCGAGCTTTCTCCTTAGACCTTTGTACAAGCGGCATGGAGGTACCCCATTGTGACACTTGGTCAAAACATGTGCATTGCAAAGATCCGGTAGTCCAAGTTAATTAGGACAAGGTGCGGGCACTATTAGTATACTATGCATGAGACTTGCAACTTGTAAGATATAATGTACATAACTCATATGCTTTATTACTACCGTTGACAAAATTGTTTCATGTTTTCAAAATAAAAGCTCTAGCACAAATATAGCAATCGATGCTTTCCTCTTTGAAGGACCATTCTCTTTACTTTTATGTTGAGCCGAGTTCACCTATTTCTCTCCACCTCAAGAAGCAAACACTTGTGTGAACCGTGCATTGATTCCTACATATTTGCATATTGTACTTGTTATATTACTCTATGTTGACAATTATCCATGAGATATACATGTTACAAGTTGAAAGCAACCGCTGAAACTTAATCTTCCTTTGTGTTGCTTCAATACCTTTACTTTGATTTATTGCTTTATGAGTTAACTCTTATGCAAGACTTATTAATACTTGTCTTGAAGTACTATTCATGAAAAGTCTTTGCTTTATGATTCACTTGTTTACTCATGTCATTACCATTGTTTTGATCGCTGCATCCACTACATATGTTTACAAATAGTATGATCAAGGTTATGATGGCATATCACTTCAGAAATTATCTTTGTTATCGTTTTACCCTGCTCGGGACGAGCGAGAACTAAGCTTGGGGATGCTTGATACGTCTCCGACGTATCGATAATTTCTTATGTTCTATGCCATATTATTGATGATACCTACATGTTTTATGCACACTTTATGTCATATTCGTGCATTTTACGGAACTAACCTATTAACAAGATGCCGAAGTGCCGGTTCTCGTTTTCTACGCTGTTTTTGGTTTCAGAAATCCTAGTAACGAAATATTCTCGGAATTGGACGAAACGAAGACCCAGGGGCCTATTTTTCCACGGAGCTTCCAGAAGACCGAGGAGCATACGAAGTGGGGCCACGAGGTGGCGACACCACATGGCGGCGCGGCCAAGGGGGGCCCGCGCCGCCCTATGGTGTGGGCCCCTCGTCAGGCCCCCGACTCTGCCCTTCCGCCTACTTAAAGCCTCCGTCGCGAAACCCCCGATGCGAAAAACCACGATACGGAAAACCTTGCCGAGACGCCGCCGCCGCCGATCCCATCTCGGGGATTCGGAGATCTCCTCCGGCACCCTGCCGGAGAGGGGATTCATCTCCCGGAGGACTCTACACCGCCATGGTCGCCTCCGGAGTGATGAGTGAGTAGTTCACCCCTGGACTATGGGTCCATAGCGGTAGCTAGATGGTTGTCTTCTCCTCATTGTGCTTCATTGTTGGATCTTGTGAGCTGCCTAACATGATCAAGATCATCTATCTGTAATTCTATATGTTGTGTTTGTCGGGATCCGATGGATAGAGAATACCATGTCATGTTAATTATCAAGTTATTGCATATGTGTTGTTTATGATCTTGCATGCTCTCCGTTACTAGTAGAGGCTCTGGCCAAGTTTTTGCTTTTAACTCCAAGAGGGAGTATTTATGCTCGATAGTGGGTTCATGCCCGCATTGACACTCGGGACAGGTGACGAAAGTTCTAAGGTTGTGTTGTGTTGTTGCCACTAGGGATAAAACATTGGCGCTATGTCCGAGGATGTAGTTGTTGATTACATTACGCACCATACTTAATGCAATTGTCCGTTGTTAGCAACTTAATACCGGAGGGGGTTCGGACGATAACCTCGAAGGTGGACTTTTTAGGCATAGATGCAGTTGGATGGCGGTCTATGTACTTTGTCGTAATGCCCAATTAAATCTCACTATACTTATCATGTCATGTATGTGCATTGTTATGCCCTCTCTATTTATCAATTGCCCGACTGTAATTTGTTCACCCAACATGCTTTTATCTTATGGGAGAGACACCTCTAGTGAACTGTGGACCCCGGTCCATTCTTTTAATACTGAAATACAAATATCTGCTGCAATACTTGTTTTACTATTTTCTCTGCAAACAATCATCTTCCACACAATACGGTTAATCGTTTGTTACAGCAAGCCGGTGAGATTGACAACCTCACTGTTTCGTTGGGGCAAAGTACTTTGGTTGTGTTGTGCAGGTTCCACGTTGGCGCCGGAATCCCTGGTGTTGCGCCGCACTACATCCCGTCGCCATCAACCTTCAACGTGCTTCTTGGCTCCTCCTGGTTCGATAAACCTTGGTTTCTTTCTGAGGGAAAACTTGCTGCTGTGCGCATCATACCTTCCTCTTGGGGTTGCCCAATGAACGTGTGAAATACACGCCATCGGCGCCAACGTGGAACTCGCACAACACAATCAAAGTACTTTGCCCCAACGTAACTAGTGAGGTTGTCAATCTCACCAGGCTTGCTGTAAACAAAGGATTAGATGTATAGTGTGGATGATGATGTTTGTTTGCGAAGAACGATAAAGAACAATTGCGATAGATTGTATTTCAGATGTAAAGAATTGGACCGGGGTCCACAGTTCACTAGTGGTGTCTCTCCCATAATATAAACAGATGTTGGGTGAACAAATTACAGTTGGGCAATTGACAAATAAAGAAGGCATAACAATGCACATACATATATCATGATGAGTACTATGAGATTTAATCAGGGCATTACGACAAAGTACATAGACCGCTATCCAAGCATGCATCTATGCCTAAAAAGTCCACCTTCGAGTTATCATCCGAACTCCTCCAAGTATTAAGTTGCAAACAACATACAATTGCATTAAGTATGGTGCGTAATGTAATCAACACAAATATCCTTAGACAAAGCATCGATGTTTTATCCCTAGTGGCAACAACACATCCACAACCTTAGAACTTTCTGTCACTGTCCCAGATTCAATGGAGGCATGAACCCACTATCGAGCATAAATACTCCCTCTTGGAGTCACAAGTATCAACTTGGCCAGAGCCTCTACTAGCAACGGAGAGCATGCAAGAACATAAACAACACATATATGATAGATTGATAATCAACTTGACATAGTATTCAATATTCATCGGATCCCAACAAACACAACATGTAGGATTACAAATAGATGATCTTGATCATGATAGGTAGCTCACAAGATCTAACATGATAGCACAACGAGGAGAAGACAACCATCTAGCTACTGCTATGGACCCATAGTCCAGGGGTGAACTACTCACGCATCGATCCGGAGGCGATCATGGTGATGAAGAGACCTCCGGGAGATGATTCCCTCTCCGGCGGGGTGCCGGAGGCGATCTCCTGAATCCCCGAGATGGGATTGGCGGCGGCGTCTCTCGGAAGGTTTTCCGTATCGTGGCTCTCGGTCTTCGGGGTATTCACGACGAAGGCTTTAAGTAGGCGGAAGGGCGGAGTCGGAGGAGTCACGAGGGCCTCACACGCTAGGGCCGCGCGGGCCCCCTTAGGCCGCGCCGCCCTGGTGTGGCGGCGCCCGTGGCCCCACTTCGTATCTCCCTCGGTCTTCCGGAAGCTTCGTGGAAAAATAAGACCCCGGGCGTTGATTCGTTGATTTCGTCCAATTCCGAGAATATTTCCTTTGTAGGATTTACGAAACCAAAACAGCAGAAAACATCAAGCGGCTCTTCGACATCTCGTCAATAGGTTAGAGCCGGAAAATGCATAATAATGACATATAATGTGTATAAAACATGTGAGTATCATCATAAAAGTAGCATGGAACATAAGAAATTATAGATACGTTTGAGACGTATCAAGCATCCCCAAGCTTAGTTCCTACTCGCCCTCGAGTAGGTAAACGATAACAAAGATAATTTCTGAAGTCACATGCTATCATAATCTTGATCATACTATTGTAAAGCATATGAGATGAATGCAGCGATTCGAAGCAGTGGTGAAGATAATGAGTAAACAAATGAATCATATAGCAAAGACTTTTCATGAATAATACTTTCAAGACAAGCATCAATAAGACTTGCATAAGAGTTACTCATAAAGCAATAGATTCAAAGTAAAGGCACGCAACACAAAGGAAGATATAAGTTTCAGCGGTTGCTTTCAACTTCAACATATATATATCATGGATAATTGTCAACACAAAGTAATATAACAAGTGCAATAGGTAAACATGTAAGAATCAATGCACACAGTTGATACAAGTGTTTGCTTCTAAGATAGAAAGAATAGGTAAACTGACTCAACAATAAAGTAGAAGATAGGCCCTTCGCGAGAGGGAAGCATGGATTACTATATTTGTGCTAGAGCTTTTCATTTTGAAAACAAGAAACAATTTTGTCAACGGTAGTAATAAAGCATATGTGTTATGTATAAGACATCCTATAAGTTGCAAGCCTCATGCATAGTATACAAATAGTGCTCGCACCTTGTCCTAATTAGCTTGGATTAACATGGATTATCATAGCACATCATATGTTTCAACCAAGTGTCACAAAGGGGTACCTCTATGCCGCCTGTACAAAGGTCTAAGGAGAAAGTTCGCATTGGATTTCTCGCTTTTGATTATTCTCAACTTAGACATCCATACCGGGACAACATAGACAACGAGATAATGGACTCCTCTTTAATGCTTAAGAATTCAACAACGGTTAAAATTCTCATAAGAGATTGAGGAATAATTGTCCAAAGTCGAAACTTCCACCATGAATCATGGCTTTAGTTAGCGGCCCAATGTTCTTCTCTAACAATATGCATACTCAAACCATTTGATCATGAAAATCGCCCTTACTTCGAGACAAGACGAACATGCATAGCAACTCACATGATATTCAACAAAGGTAAAAGTTGATGGCGTCCCCAGAAACATGGTTACCGCTCAACAAGCAACTTATTAAGAAATAAGACACATAAGTACATATTCTTCACCACAATAGTTTTTAAGGCTATTTTCCCATGAGCTATATATATTGCAAAGACAAAGGATAGAATTTTAATGGTAGCACTCAAGTAATTTACTTTGAAATGGCAGAGAAATACCATGTGGTAGGTAGGTATGGTGGACACAAATGGCATAGTATTTGGCTCAAGGATTTGGATGCACGAGAAGAATTCCTCTCAATACAAGGCTAGGCTAGCAAGGTTGTTTGAAGCAAACTCAAGTATAAAACGGTGCAGCAAGACTCACATATGAACATATTGTAAGCATTATAAGACTTTACATCGTCTCCTTGTTGTTCAAACACCTTAACCAGAAAATATCTAGACTCTAGAGACCAATCTTGCAAACCAAATTTTAACAAGCTCTATGTAGTTCTTCATTAATAGGTGCAAAGTACATGATGCAAGAGCTTAAACATGATCTATATGAGCACAACAATTGCCAAATATCAAATTATTCAAGACATTATACCATTTACCACATGCGGCATTTTCCGTTTCCAACCATATAACAATGAATGAAGTAGTTCAACTTTCGCAACGAACATTAAGAATAAAGCTAAGAACATATGTGTTCATACCAAATAGCGGAGCGTGTCTCTCTCCCAAACAAAGAATGCTAGGATCCGATTTTATTCAAACAAAAACAAAAATAAAAACAAACAGACGCTCCAAGTAAAGCACATAAGATGTGACGAAATAAAAATATAGTTTCACTAGAGGTGACCTGATAAGTTGTCGATGAAGAAGGGATGCCTTGGGCATCCCCAAGCTTAGATGCTTGAGTCTTCTTAAAATATGCAGGGATGAACCACAGGGGCATCCCCAAGCTTAGAATTTTCACTCTTCTTGATCATATTGTATCATCCTCCTCTCTTGACCCTTGAAAACTTCCTCCACACCAAACTCAAAACAATCTCATTAGAGGGTTAGTGCATAATTGAAAATTCATATATTCAGAGGTGACATAATCATTCTTAACACTTCTGGACATTGCACAAAGCTACTGTAAGTTAATGGAACAAAGAAATCCATCAAACATAGCAAAACACGCAATGCGAAATAAAAGGCAGAATCTGTCAAAACAGAACAGTCCGTAAAGACGAATTTTTTAGAGGCACCAGACTTGCTCAGACGAAAATGTCCAAATTGAATGAAAGTTGCGTACATATCTGAGGATCACGCACGTAAATTGGCAGATTTTTATAAATTTTCTACAGCAAGGGCGGCTCAATTTCGTGACAGCAAGAAATCTGTTCCTGCGCAGTAATCCAAATCTAGTATTGACTTTACTATCAAAGACTTTACTTGGCACAACAATGCAATAAAATAAAGATAAGGAGAGGTTGCTACAGTAGTAACAACTTCCAAGACTCAAATATAAAACAAAGTGCAGAAGTAAAATAATGGTTTGTCTCTCATAAGCGCTTTTTTTAACGCCTTTCAGCTAGGCGTAGAAAGTGTGAATCAAGTATTATCAAGAGATGAGGCATTAGCATTCTTACGAGGGGCTTTGCGATTACCCTTCTTACTCTTATTCTTACTCTTTGGTTTAGGGAATATATGTCCACATCCCGGTATAGAGGATTTTAGAGTGCCTTTCTCCACATCTATGGTTACTCCCAAGAGTTTCAGAGAGGATCTTCCAAGTGTGACTTGTCCTGTCCCTTCACATTCAATAACGAGATAATCGGTGGATACCGTTCTTCCAAGAAGGGTTGTGAATACTCCTTCAGCTATTCCTTTAGGAATTATAACGTAGTTATCGGTAAGAGTTATTCCTTCTCCACCTTCAGTAAGTCCCCAAAGTGTCAAGGATTCATAAATACTTTCAGGCATCAGGCAAAATTCAGTCATAATATCACAATGGGCATTAAATTTTTTACCATCAATAGTAACTTTAATAGTGGGGTCCCACATTGAAGGTTCAGAGTTTATTGGAACATAATCAAAATGCTCACGAATCCGACCATACCCTTCTTTTAATCAAGATATACTTGTCTCAAGAGTGTTCAATCTATTATAAATGCTAAGAAGAGATGGATCAAAATTATTAGCGGAGCTAGATGACGTAACCAATTTTTTTATGGCATTAAAAGCTTGATCCCCATCACAATGAAGGAAATCTCCTCCCACTACAGCATCTAAGGCATATCTATAGCGAAGAATAAGCCCAAAATAAAAGTTACTAAGAATCAAACTTAGAGTCATTTTAGGTTCAGTTTTACTATAAGAATCAAAAATTCTAGACCAAGCTTCTTTAAAACTCTCTTCACCACCTTGTTTAAAAGTGAAGATCGATTCCTCGAGTGATAGAGTAACAACTATAGGATTAGTCATGATAAAATAAAGTAAATGCAAGTAACTAATTTTTTTTGTGTTTTTAATATAGAGAACAAGACAGTAAATAAAGTAAATCTAGCAACTAATTTTTTTGTATTTTTGATATAAGAGCAAACAAAGCAGTAAATAAAATAAAGTAAAGCAAGACAAAAACAAAGTAAAGAGATTGGATGTGGGAGACTCCCCTTGCAGCGTGTCTTGATCTCCCCGGCAACGGCGCCAGAAATTTACTTGCTGCATGTAGTTGACATGTCCGTTGGGAACCCCAAGAGGAAGGTGTGATACGCACATCAGTAAGTTTCCCTCAGTAAGAAACCAAGGTTATCGAACCAGTAGGAGTCAAGGAAGCTTTGAAGGTTGTTGGTGGCGGAGTGTAGTGCGGCGCAACACCAGGGATTCCGGCGCCAACGTGGAACCTGCACAACACAATCAAAGTACTTTGCCCCAACGTAACAGTGAGGTTGTCAATCTCACCGGCTTGCTCGTAAACAAAGGATTAGATGTATAGTGTGGATGATGATGTTTGTTTGCGAAGAACAAGTAAAGAACAATTGCGAGTAGATTGTATTTCAGATGTAAAGAATTGGACCGGGGTCCACGGTTCACTAGTGGTGTCTCTCCCATAAGATAAACGGATGTTGGGTGAACAAATTACGGTTGGGAAATTGACAAATAAAGAAGGCATAACAATGCACATACATATATCATGATGAGTACTATGAGATTTAATCGGGGCATTACGACAAAGTACATAGACCGCTATCCGAGCATGCATCTATGCCTAAAAAGTCCACCTTCGAGGTTATCATCCGAACCCCTCCAGTATTAAGTTGCAAACAACGAGACAATTGCATTAAGTATGGTGCGTAATGTAATCAACACAAATATCCTTAGACAAAGCATCGATGTTTTATCCCTAGTGGCAACGAGCACATCCACAACCTTAGAACTTTCACGTCACCTGTCCCGGATTCGATGGATGCATGAACCCACTATCGAACATAAATACTCCCTCTTGGAGTCACAAGTATCAACTTGGCCAGAGCCTCTACTAGCAACAGAGAGCATGCAAGAACATAAACAACACATATATGATAGATTGATAATCAACTTGACATAGTATTCAATATTCATCGGATCCCAACAAACACAACATGTAGGATTACAAATAGATGATCTTGATCATGATATGCAGCTCACAAGATCTAACATGATAGCACAACGAGGAGAAGACAACCATCTAGCTACTGCTATGGACCCATAGTCCAGGGGTGAACTACTCACACATCGATCCGGAGGCGATCATGGTGATGAAGAGACCTCCGGGAGATGATTCCCCTCTCCGAGAGGGTGCCGGAGGCGATCTCCTGAATCCCCCGAGATGGGATTGGCGGCGGCGGCGTCTCTGGAAGGTTTTCCGTATCGTGGCTCTCGGTACTGGGGTATTCGCGACGAAGGCTTTAAGTAGGCGAAAGGGCGGCCCCACACGCTAGGGCCGCGCAGGCCCCCCTTAGGCCGCGCCGCCCTAGTGTGGCGGCGCCCCGTGGCCCCACTTCGTATCTCCCTCGGTCTTCTGGAAGCTTCGTGGAAAAATAAGACCACAGGCGTTGATTTTGTCCAATTCCGAGAATATTTCCTTTGTAGGATTTACGAAACCAAAAACAGCAGAAAACGAGCAACTGGCTCTTCGGCATCTCGTCAATAGGTTAGTGCCGGAAAATGCATAATAATGACATATAATGTGTATAAAACATGTGAGTATCATCATAAAAGTAGCATGTAACATAAGAAATTATAGATACGTTTGAGATGTATCAGCCGCCATCGTCGACCCTAGCTCGGGAGGGTTCTGAAGCTCTTCCCGGTCTGCCGGAGAGGGAGATCATCACCGGAGGCCTCTACATCGCCATGCCCGCCTCCGAAGTGATGCGTGAGTAGTTCATCTCTGAAATACGGGTCCATAGCAGTATCTAGATGGTTGTCTTCTCCAATTTATGCTTCATGTTTAGATCTTGTAAGCTGCTTATCATGATCAAGATCATATTTATGTGATGCTACATGTTGCGTTTCCTGGGATCCGATGAATATTGAATACTATGGTTGAGATTGGTTATATACTTGTCATATGTTATTTGTGATCTTAAATGCTCTCCGTTGCTAGTAGATGCTCTAGCCAAGTATATGCTTGTGACTCCAAAAGGAAGTATTTATGCTCGGTAGTGAGTTCATGCCTCTAGTAATCTATGAGAGTGACAATAAATCCTAAGATTGTAGATGTGCCGTTGCTACTAGGGAGAAAACAACAATGATTTGTCTAAGGATAATTCTATTGTTTACTTCACACACTTTACTTAATGCGATAATCTGTTGCTTGCAACTTAATACTGAAAGGGGTGCGGACGCTAACCAGAAGTTGGATTACGGTCTATGTATCATGTTGTAATGCTCAAATGAATCTCATAGTAATCATCTTGTCATGTATGGCCTTTATTATATCAATTATCCAGCTGTAATTTGTTCACCCAACATGTTATTTATCTTTATGGAGAGACACCTCTAGTGAACTGTGGACCCCGGTCCTTTCTTTTACACTGATAAAATCATCTATTGCAAACACATGTTCTGTTTACTTACTGCAAGCACTATTTTCTTTAATTCCACTGCAAACAAACATCTCTTTCCACACTATACGGTTAATCCTTTGTTTTCAGCAAAACCGGTGAGATTGACAACCTCACCGTAAGTTGGGGCAAAGTATTTTGGTTGTGTTGTGTGAAGGTTCCACGTTGTTGCTGATGCCGGTAGTGCGCCCTGCCAAAAGTCAGCTAGCAATAACTTTAGAAGTGATTTCTTTATCCTACTGGTCGATTAAACCTTGGTTTCAAACTGAGGAAGAACTTGCTACTGTGCTCATCATACCTTCCTCTTGGGGTTCCCCAACGGTGTGCTCTGCACTCATCACCACCTTACGGGCCCAGTCATGGAGAATCTCAGTGATTCCCCCAGGGGTGATGACAGCACCGCACAGTGGCGACCAGGTGCCCCATCCCCTCAGCAACATCACGACGTCTCCTCCAAGTCCGCAATCCTCTACGCCGCCAGCTCCCGCATCAGGTTGTCAGGATCCCTGAGATCCAACATCGCTTGCGCCACCTTGATCTTCTCCTCGATCCCTTGCCCTAACAGTTGCGGCCGCCATCCCTTCTCCATCTGCTCTCTAGCTGTCAACACCCGGATTTTTAAGTCCAGATGCCTGTTATGTCATACATCGCAATCCCAGGAATATTGTTGTTGCGAGACATAACAGTTGAATATCATAAGTCATCATTCATTACATATCATAGTCGTCTTACAAATAGATCACATGATCCAATATTACAATAATAGTTGAACTATTGTTTCAACACACATCCCAAATACATAGCGGAAGCGTAAAGATAAGGGACTCTCTAGTCCACGAGGCCAACGCTTGACGTCGAAGATTCCCTAGTTGTCGTAGGCGTCCTGCTGGTCGTCCTCTTCATCTTCGCTGTTCTGCTTCATAGTCTGGCCATTCGAATAGCCAGGGACAAAGCCGTGAGTACTTTAAAGTACTCGCAAACTAATACTAATGTAAGTACTAGCAATTTTTGTAAGGGGAATGCTAAGTTCTAGTTTCTTTTGCATAAAGCCAATTTTAGTTCGCAAGTATTTGAAATAAAAACTCTTCATATGCTAACTAACTCAGGTGGGAACATTAGTGTCATTCCCACAACTCAATTGTATTTCAAAGTCACCAATTCAATTTCAAATCACAAGTCACCCTTCACATGTCACACTTTTGAAAAGTTCTGATGACGGAACAGTATGGCCTTTCCAACCGTCCATAACCGTGGACGCGGCTATTCGAATAGTTCTACACTCTACAGAGGTCGTACACTTGTGCCACAACATTTGCAATAATCCGTCAGGGTTAATCGGCCCTGATTTATCACACTCCGTGTGCGGACTACCAACCATAACCTTTCACTTACATACCCTAGTATAGGCACCTCTCCCCATGAGCTTGGCCTCCCGAGTGAAGACAAACGGTCAGCTCGGGAACCGCACGGGAGCTTGGGTCGGACATTCACCTCATATTCACGTCATATCACATCATTTCATATTTCTTTGGAGGCAGCCCTTGGCATAACCCCGATGACGCTTGTTTAGAGGGAACCCATACTAAGATATATAAACTTCTAGTTAAGCCCTACCCATATCGAATACTGTGGGGGTACTTGTAAAATTGGAATGGTATCGCATCCGAACCCAACCATCAGTTTTGGTAAAATTCACCAAGTCATTCACAAGTCATATTCACCTTCAAAATCTTTCAATAGAATGACTCATCATTCCAAGGTTTTCAAAGTCATTTCACACACACAAATTCCCATCTAGCATAGCCAATTTCAATTTAATACTAGCATCTAGGTATGAGGGTGCTAAGTAATTTGCTTTGCTTCTAGACTAACTTTGATACTCTTGTACTAATCCAATACTAACCCAGTGAATCATGAATCAAAAGGTACTTTGATAAAACAAAAGTAAATAAAGCTTGTAAGGTAAAAGCTTGGGACATAGGATCATAAGCATAAATTAAAAGGAGTAATGCCTTGCTCATGATGAGCTTTGCACTTTGCAAGAGTATTATCTTGCAATAATAGAACTTGCACAGGTGTTAGCTTGCAAGAGTATAGCTTGCCTTGGTGGTTGAGGTGATCAAAGTGGTCTTCTTCTCCTTGAAAGTAGACTTCCTCCTCCTCTTGATACTCCTCGGTACTAGCGTCTAAAATACGAAATACGGGGTACAATCACCAAACAATTTATTGTCTATTCTGAAGATCACATGTATTCACACAAACTATTCTATTCCCACAATTAATACAAGTTGGTGCATTGGGGTCTTGCTTGAGGAAAAATAATTTCCTCTCATTTCATATGTACATGATAGTTTCCATATAGTTCTTGAGGCATAATTTCCTCTCATTGAATCTTCTTTAAGATTTAATTTCTCAAACAATTACTCATGAATTCAGGTTGTCCTAAGTCAACCATTCATCATCATCATTTGAGAAAATGATTTAAATGAGGTAGAGTACCTCATACTATTTAACACTTCTACAAATGATTTAAAATCTCCAAGTATTTCATATGAGAGCATTTGACCAGGGGTCCAAACTTCATATGAAAGTACATGGGACAAGATTTAAATGAAGTGAAACACTTCATATGCTTTACACAAATTAAACTAGCATCACACATTACTATTAAGTGGGTAGATGTGTTGTTTTTCTTATTTAAGAAAAATAATTTCCTCTTATACTAATTAAGGTGTTACTTTTAATTACTTAGAGAAATAATTTCCTCTCATTATCTTATTAAGATTTAATTTCTCTTATGAATAAGATATGACCTAGATGGACCAAAGTCAACCTCTTCATACTTATCATCTGAGAATATGATTTAAATGAGGTTCCATACCTCATGCAATTTAATACTAACATGGTAGTGATTTAATGTCACCAAATAACTCAATATGAGATTTTATAGACCATGGTCACTACCTCATGTTGAATTACTTGAGACCAAGATTTAAATGAGAGAAATACCTCTCATATGATTTAACACATAGTTGTAACTAAGTTAACAACTACTATTGAGGTGAGTTAATATCATCAACAATTCATATGAGACATATATGACCAGAGTCTCTACCTCATCTTGAATTGTTCATGACAAGATTTAAATGAGAGAAAAACTCCCATGTGATTTATTAATAGTTTTGGACAATATCTTTGACTGGAAATAGCCATATAGTTCTTTAATTAAGCTAGGCCATGATCATTCAAAGTAAGCATGGCATATTGTTGCAGAAACAATTAGTGTAAGTCAAAAGTGAGCTATGAGAGTTGGAATTACTTAAATAACTATTTTGGTTGATTTTTAATAATTATTTGAAGTGGTAGAAGTCTCTGACTTGTTATTTTTGTCACATTAATTCTACACAAGATTTGGAGGTGGGACCAGTGGGGTTTTGTAGATCTTTTCAGTAGCTTTTCAACCATATACAGTTTGCTAAATTTGGCCAAGCCAAACAGATTCTATTGAATTTCAAACACAGGGCCAGTATTGAATTTGAATTGAATTTAATTAAACCGAATTTGAATTTAACGGGTGTTGACGC
>NC_061510.1:367644692-367659836 GCF_022539505.1 Lolium rigidum
ATTGCTTGAGTGCTACCTTTAAAATTCCATCATTCACCTTTGCAATATATAGCTCATGGGACAAATAGCTTAAAAACTATCGTGGTATTGAATATGTACTTATGCACTTTATCTCTTATTAAGTTGCTTGTTGAGCGATAACCATGTTTCGCGGGACGCCATCAACTATTCTTTGTTGGATATCATGTGAGTTGCTATGCATGTCCGTCTTGTACGAAGCAAGAGAGATCTACCACCTTCATGGTTGGAGCATGCATATTGTTAGAGAAGAACTTTGGGCCGCTAACTAAAGCCATGATTCATGGTGGAAGTTTCAGTTTGGACATATATCCTCAATCTCATATGAGAATAATAATTGTTGCCACATGCTTATGCATTAAAGAGGAGTCCATTATCTGTTGTCCATGTTGTCCCGGTATGGATGTCTAAGTTGAGAATAATCAAAAGCGAGAAATCCAAAATGCGAGCTTTCTCCTTAGACCTTTGTACGGGCGGCATGGAGGTACCCCATTGTGACACTTGGTCAAAACATGTGCATTGCAAAGATCCGGTAGTCCAAGTTAATTAGGACAAGGTGCGGGCACTATTAGTATACTATGCATGAGACTTGCAACTTGTAAGATATAACTTTCATAACTCATATGCTTTATTACTACCGTTGACAAAATTGTTTCATGTTTTCAAAATAAAAGCTCTAGCACAAATATAGCAATCGATGCTTTCCTCTTTGAAGGACCATTCTCTTTACTTTTATGTTGAGTCAGTTCACCTATTTCTCTCCACCTCAAGAAGCAAACGCTTGTGTGAACCGTGCATTGATTCCTACATACTTGCATATTGTACTTGTTATATTACTCTATGTTGACAATTATCCATGAGATATACATGTTACAAGTTGAAAGCAACCGCTGAAACTTAATCTTCCTTTGTGTTGCTTCAATGCCTTTACTTTGATTTATTGCTTTATGAGTTAACTCTTATGCAAGACTTATTAATACTTGTCTTGAAGTACTATTCATGAAAAGTCTTTGCTTTATGATTCACTTGTTTACCCATGTCATCACCATTGTTTTGATCGCTGCATCCACTACATATGTTTACAAATAGTATGATCAAGGTTATGATGGCATATCACTTCAGAAATTATCTTTGTTATCGTTTTACCTGCTCGGGACGAGCAGAACTAAGCTTGGGGATGCTTGATACGTCTCCGACGTATCGATAATTTCTTATGTTCTATGCCATATTATTGATGATACCTACGTGTTTTATGCACACTTTATGTCATATTCGTGCATTTTACGGAACTAACCTATTAACAAGATGCCGAAGTGCCGGTTCTGTTTTTGCTGTTTTTGGTTTCGGAAATCCTAGTAACGAAATATTCTCGGAATTGGACGAAACGAAGACCCGGGGCCCTATTTTTCCATGGAGCTTCCGGAAGACCGAAGAACACACGAAGTGGGGCCACGAGGAGGCCAGGCTATAGGGCGGCGCGGCCCAAGCCACGGCCGCGCCGACCTATAGTGTGGGCCCCTCGTTAGCTCCCCGACTCTGCCCTTCCGCCTACTTAAAGCCTCCAGTCGCGAAACCCCGATGCGAAAAACCACGATACGGAAAACCTTGCGAGACGCCGTCGCCGCCGATCCCATCTCGGGGGATTACGGGAGATCTCCTCCGGCACCCTGCCGAGAGGGGATTCATCTCCCGGAGGACTCTACACCGCCATGGTCGCCTCCGGAGTGATGAGTGAGTAGTTCACCCCTGGACTATGGGTCCATAGCGATAGCTAGATGGTTGTCTTCTCCTCATTGTGCTTCATTGTTGGATCTTGTGAGCTGCCTAACATGATCAAGATCATCTATCTGTAATTCTATATGTTGTGTTTGTCGGGATCCGATGGATAAATAATACCATGTCATGTTAATTATCAAGTTATTATACATGTGTTGTTTATGATCTTGCATGCTCTCCGTTTCTAGTAGAGGCTCTGGCCAAGTTTTTACTCTTAACTCCAAGAGGGAGTACTTATGCTCGATAGTGGGTTCATGCCGCATTGACACCGGGACAGTGACGAAAGTTCTAAGGTTGTGTTGTGCTTGTTGCCACTAGGGATAAAACATTGGCGCTATGTCCGAGGATGTAGTTGTTGATTACATTACGCACCATACTTAATGCAATTGTACATTTGCTTTGCAACTTAATGCGGAGGGGTTCGGATGATAACACTGAAGGTGGACTTTTTAGGCATAGATGCGGTTGGATGGCGGTCTATGTACTTTGTCGTAATGCCCAATTAAATCTCACTATACTTATCATGTCATGTATGTGCATTGTTATGCCCTCTCTATTTGTCAATTGCCCGATTGTAATTTGTTCACCCAACATGCTTTTATCTTATGGGAGAGACACCTCTAGTGAACTGTGGACCCCGGTCCATTCTTTAATCTTGAAATACAAATCTGTTTGCAATACTTGTTTTATCGTTTTCTCTGCAAACAATCATCTTCCACACAATACGGTTAATCCTTTGTTACGGCAAGCCGGTGAGATTGACAACCTCACCTTGTTTCGTTGGGGCAAAGTACTTTGGTTGTGCTTGTGCGAGTTCCACGTTGGCGCCGGAATCTGCGGTGTTGCGCCGCACTACATCCCGCCGCCATCAACCTTCAACGTGCTTCTTGACTCCTACTAGTTCGATTAAACCTTGGTTTCTAACTGAGGGAAACTTGCCGCTGTGCGCATCACACCTTCCTCTTGGGGTTCCCAACGGACGTGTCAACTACACGCATCAAACCCCAAGAGGAAGGTATGATGCGCATAGCAGCAAGTTTTCCTCGTAAAGAAACCAAGGTTTATCAACCGGAGGAGCCAAGAAGCACGTTGAAGTTGATGGCGGCGGGATGTATGCGACGCAACACCGGGATTCCGGCGGCAACGTGAACTGCACAACACAACTAAAGTACTTTGCCCCAACGAAACGATGAGGTTGTCAATCTCACCGGCTTGCTGTAACAAAGGATTAACCGTATTGTGTGGAAGATGATTGTTTGCAGAGAAAACAGATAAAACAAGTATTGCAACAGATTTGTAATTCGAGTATTAAAAGAATGGACCGGGTCCACAGTTCACTAGAGGTGTCTCTCCCATAAGATAAAAGCATGTTGGGTGAACAAATTACAGATCGGGCAATTGACAAATAGAGAGGGCATAACAATGCACATACATGTCATGATAAGTACAGATGAGATTTAATTGGGCATTACGTAAAGTACATAGACCGCCATCCAACTGCATCTATGCCTAAAAAGTCCACCTTCAGTTATCATCCGAACCCCTTCCAGTATTAAGTTGCAAGCAACGTGACAATTGCATTAAGTATGGTGTAATGTAATCAACAACTACATCCTCGGACATAGCATCAATGTTTTATCCCTAGTGGCAACAACGACAACACAACCTTAGGGGTTTCGTCACTCCCCAGTGTCAATGCGGCATGAACTCACTATCGAGCATAAATACTCCCTCTTGGAGTTACTAGCATCAACTTGGCCGCAGCCTCTACTAATAACGGAGAGCATGCAAGATCATAAACAACACATAGGTAATAACTTGATAATTAACATAACATGGTATTCTCTATCCATCGGATCCCGACAAACACAACATATAGTATTACAGATAGATGATCTTGATCATGTTAGGCAGCTCACAAGATCCAACAATGAAGCACAATGAGGAGAAGACAACCATCTTGCTACCGCTATGGACCCATAGTCCAGAGGTGAACTACTCACTCATCACTCCGGAGGCGACCATGGCGGTGAAGAGTCCTCCGGGAGATGAATCCCCTCTCCGGCAGGTGCCGGAGGAGATCTCGTGAATCCCCCGAGATGGGATTGGCGGCGGCGTCTCGGAAGGTTTTCCGTATCGTGGTTCTTTGCATCGAGGTTTCGCGACGGAGGCTGCAAGTAGGCGGAAGAGCAACGTGGGGGCCACACGAGGGCCCCACACCACGAGTCGGCGCGGCCAAGACCTGGGCCGCGCCGCCCTATGGTGGCGGCCCCTCGTGGCCCCACTTCGACTCCTCTTCGGTCTTCCGAAGCTTCGTGGCAAAATAGGACCCTGGGTTTTGATTTCGTCCAATTCCGAGAATATTTCGTTACTAGGATTTCTGAAACCAAAAACAGCAGCGACAGGAACTGGCTCTTCGGCATCTTGTTAATAGGTTAGTTCCAGAAAATGCACGAATATGATATAAAGTGTGCATAAAACATGTAGGTATCATCAATAATATGGCATGGAACATAAGAAATTATCGATACGTCGGAGACGTATCACACCTCCACCGTGACCGCCAGACCCCTGTCTGTATCCTCCTTGGATAGGGCCGTGCTGTCCCTGCGGGCCACCACCCGTGGGATGACCGCCGCTAGGGCGAGGTGAGTCGCTCGCACGCCCAGAATTGTTGGTGTAGGGGCGAGTTGCGGCGTTAGCCGAGGAGGTCCAGTCCTCGGGATCCGCCTCGCCGTCGCTTCACGGAGGCCCTCATAGTTGAGGACGTTCTTGTAGAACATGGCCAGCGTGACAGGCGTAGGAGCGAAGTCCATGGACGCCGCGATCGGGTTGAAAGCAGTTCCCAACCCGGTGAGCATGTAGTCGATGATCTCGTCATCGCGGAGAGGGGACCCGGCGGCGGCCATGGCGTCGGCGAGGGCCTTCACCTTCACGCATATACTCGCCGGCGGACTTGTCTCCTTCTTCGAGCCCCTTGAATCTCGCGTCGAAGAGCACGTATGCCGGCGCGGTTTTCGGCGGAGAACATGGTGTGAACGGCGCTCTAGGCCGCCGCTGCCGTGGTGCGACCGATGAGCTGGGCCGAGACATCTTCGTGCATCGACCCGAGGAGGTGGCCGAGGACGCGCTGGTCCAAGGTCCACCACTGCGCGTACGCGGGGTTAGCGACGTCGCGCGCTGCGTCACCGGTGCCTTCCCGGATGGTGCGCGGAGGTGCCGGGGCCGTGCCGTCGAGGAAGCCATGAAGACGTGCTCCGGCGAAGGTAGGAAGGGCAAGCGCCTTCCACAGCATGAAGTTGCTGCCGTTCAGGCGAACGGCGATGGCCGGAAGGACCGGCACTGCCGCCGTGTCGGTCGGCGGCGCGATGACAGGGCCAGCCACGGCGGTGGAGAGGCTAGCGCTGGAGGAACTCGTCAGTGCGAGGCTGGAATCATGCTGAGCCATCGCAGCGGCGGCTGCGAGAGAGATCACGGCGGCGGCAGACTAGACGCGGCGGCGGCTAGCTAGGGTTTGCTAGCGGCGGCGACAGAAGGAGCCAGGCGGCTCTGATACCAAGTCAAGAAAGGGTTTAGGGTTTTCCGTGGGTGCAATGCACACGCACATCTCTTCTATATATAATGGTGATCATACAAATACATGCGTATATACGCGTACATATACATGACAGAATATACATCTACTGGACCTATCTTAACAATGCAAGTATCGGATTATGCTTTTGGCTTAGTCACATTCTTTTAGGGTTTTGTGTAACTCATAATTCAAAGTATTTTTAATCAAAAATTCACGGGTTCATATAAATCATCTTTATGTATTTGTACAAAAGATCATAATATTTGAAACTTTTAAATATCCTTTTGTTTTTTTAACACCGAGATCATTTGATCTAGGGTACCAAAACGTCGTACTCGGATTGTAAGTAAATATAGATACTTATTTCATAGGGTGGTTAAGTTATTCTCTATTCCTAACTAATTCATGAGTAATCTACTTGCATAATGCCTTGAGTACGCTACCGACTGCTTCCTAGCAATTCGGATGTTTCGATAGTGAAACACTCGTTCTGGGTTTCCCGTTTATGTTCCAACTCGCCATCTCCTTGCTTCCACATTCCATTTTAATTATGAGCTATGTACTAGTATTTCTCTGCATGCAGCTTAGTCTACTCTCCGTGCTGGAGCCAATGTTGTTGTTTTTACGGAGGACCAATGTTGTTGTTGATGCAGCGATGAGCATCTTACTTTTTGTGCCACCCTCATTAGGAATTTCTTCTCTTGGAGATAGCCACCATCAAGACGACTCTCGATAGTACTGATATCTGTTGCTGGTTACCTGCTTTTGAAGCTCAACATCGGGATGCTTTCCTGCTACCCGACCCCGTTATCTGTGGATGAAAGATGTGTTGGTTGCTCGTTTGAGTTCATTTTCTCTTGTAAATATATGTTAGACCTCTCGAGTCGTACACTAGCACACTAGTAGAAAATGGGGCATTAGCACCGGTTGGTAAGGGTCTTTTTTTACCGGTTGCTCAACCGGTGCAAAACATCCGGTGCTAAAGCCCCCTCCCCTCTTAGCACCGGTTCAGCTACGAACTGGTGCTAAAGGGGCACCACATGGCGGCTGCCGAGCGCCCGGGCGAGAGGACCCTGTTGAATTCTCACGATCATTTTGATATATTATACGTTTTTTTTCCGACGTCGTATGCAAAAGTTAATGCCATTTTACCTTTTCCTAAACTTTTTATACACAAAAAGTCGAAATTCAAATTTATTAATTTTTCCTAATAGTAGGTTGCGTAACATACATGAATCTCAAAAGATTTTATTTTTTAGATTTTCTACCATTTTATTTTGTATTTTACAGAGCTAAAAAAGAGATGGGGGGGGGGGGGGGGGGGTTGGAGGTGCATGGGAAGCATGAAAGCATTTTTACACGCACGAACTTGTGCTAAAACTCTGGCCTCTCGAACGGTGCTAATGCACTCTTTAGTCTGGGTTCGTTGTCTTACCGGTGCTAAAACTCCAGGTAGCTTTGAACAAAAGCCTCTTTTCCTACTAGTGGCAATAGGTGCTGTTTCCTTTATGTTCAGCTGTTGTTATACTCTGGGATGTTGTTGCACTGTTTCCATTATCGTTTATAATGGAAATTGATCTTGTCAAGATCGCTTGGAAAATGTACTACTATTTCTGCTAAGCGATCAATGGAAAGTGGCTAGCCGGTTCAAAAAAAAATCTGTTATGCACATGAGAGGTGGATCCTTCGGTGTGTGAGAGATGAGGACGGACGAAGTATTTATAGTGACACTTTCTTTTGCATTTGAAATGTCTTCCCTTTCCAGCTCAGTCGGGCTCTGTATCCAGCATACCACGCACCACGGTTGGGTCACGATCGTCTTGTCTACCAATGGATATCAGGGTTCAAACCATCTCTTTCAGCAACACAGAAAAAAATACTATTAAATAAGTTACAAGTATGTTGATCGAAATAAACTTCCGGAAACTTAGAATATACAAACGCCGTAAGAAAAGCTTGATGATATCAAATGAGCAGACCTAGACAACGTACACGAACATTTTCGATTCTGAACATCAAGACCTAGCATTAATTTCCTGCCAAATTAAACCCCATGAGGAAAATCTCGTTATTCTAACCCATCATCACTAGCTAGATAGCACTCCATGGATGACAACAACGGATCCTGAGCGTTTTCGATCCTGAGCTACTGCCACACACTCACTCACTCACTCTTGCCCGGCAAGGCAGCAACTGCTCCCCCGTCTTCTTCCTCCGGCTGCTGGTCCTTGCCTCGTCCGTTGGCCTTGTCCTCCTTGGCCTTCTCCAGCGCCGCCACCAACCCTCTGAGGCAGGAGTCAGCATCGTCGTCGATGCTCTTGGGCGTGAGGTTCTCGGCGACGTCGGCCGGCGTCATGTCCACCTCCTGCAATAGCGCGCCCACGGTGGCGAACAGCTCGTGCTCCTGGACTCCAAGATAGGTGCTGGCCAGGAACTCGAAGGCGGGGGCACCGCAGTAGGACATCTCAATGTGCTTGTCCATCCGGCCCCGCCGTATGAGCGCCGGGTCCAGCTTCTCGAGGTGGTTGGTGGTGAACACGATGATCCGCTCGCCGCCACAAGCCGACCACAGCCCGTCGATGAAGTTGAGCAGGCCGGAGAGCGTGACCTTACTTCTGGTGTCCTTCTTGCCATCGCTGTCGGCCTTGGCAGCCTTGTTGTCTTCCTCAGAATCCTTCTTCTTGCCACGGGCGCCAGTGAGGTCGAGGGAGCAGTCGATGTCCTCGATGACAATGATGGACTTGCTTTTGGTCTGGATGAAGAGCTTGCGGAGCTCGGTGTTGGAGTGGACGGAGGTGAGCTCGATGTCGTAGACGTCGTAGTCGAGGTGGTTGGCCATGGCGGCGATCATGGCCGACTTGCCCGTCCCCGGCGGGCCGTGCAGGAGGTACCCACGCTTCCACGCCTTGCCGACGCGCGCGTAGTAGTCCTTGCCGTTCTTGAACGTGTCGAGGTCGTCCACGATCTCCTTCTTCTTGGCCGGGTCCATGGCGAGCGTGGCGAAGGTCTTGGGGTGCTCGAACGTCACGTGCGTCCACTCGTGGCTGGAGATGTTGGTGGAGAGCTTCCGGCGGCGGTTCTTGACCATGACAGCGCGGCCCTCGCGTCGGACGCGTGGGAGGTAGGTGTTGAGGACGACGTCGCGGTGGCGGTCGAGGAAGAAGAGCCGGTAGTAGTGACGGCTCTCCTGGTTGCCGCCGCCCCAGCGCCAGTCCTGCTGCTGTGGGGGCGCCTTGGAGTAGGCCCACCAGAAGACCGTGCCACCGCCCTCCCCGGGCAGCAGCACGTCGGCCACCTCCTCGCCGTCGACCATGCTGAGCATGAGGCGGTCCGCACCCTTGGCGCCCTCGGCGCGGAGGTGGCGCGCGTCGCGGGAGGTGGTGTCGGCAAGGTAGGCCTTGACCTCCTCGTATGCCTCGGCGCGGCGCATCCGGCCGCCGCCGTCGTACTCGGCGACGGTGACGGAGAGGTAGGGGTCGACGATGGCGGCGAAGCGGCGCGCGTGCCTGCCGATGCAGCGCTTGAGGAAGTGCTGCGGCAGCTGCAGGCGCTGCAGGTTCTGCCACACCACCGTCCACAGCACCGCGATCAGGCTCAGCACCACGCCGGAGTTCAGCCCGACCCACGGTGCTCCCGCCGACTCCATCATGTCCGCGCTAGCTTCTCCGTACGTGCTTGGAATGAAACGAAATGAAATCTCAGGTGGTATGCTTATGATCGAGGCAGGCATGTCTACTTATAGAGTGGCGTGTTTCTTGGGGGCGAAATAGCTGATCGGACAGGCGGCCGACACGTAAAATCAGCATTTTGGGCACGGACAAAATGGACGCGCGCACTTTATTAGCGACGAGCGCACTTTATTAGCGACGAGGGCAATGCCGTCATGGGCGATTTTTGTTTCTGCGACGTCGCCGTCAGCCGCCGTGAGGCCATCGTGGCACGGTGCGCGATCGATCAGCTGCCTGCTGCAAAGTTAGAGTGAACGAGACGACGATTATATGGGGAAAAGATTCCGGTGATACAGCGACGTTTTTGGACGGTCTCTCCTCTCAGTCTCGTCTCGCTATTTTGGAATTAGCCGCCAGTGATAACATGATATGATGGTGGTGACGAGGACCGTCCTGTAGAAGCATGCACAATGCAATGGACAAATTACAGGGACCACCATCGTGGCACGCACCAGCGGGAAGGAGTGCGATGGTGCCTCATCAGGTCGGTGCCTATCACCCACCGCACACCTCTGATATGTATTTGGCCGGGCTTTTTTTTTTGGAACTAGCGAGGTGGCCCTCACAAATGTGATGCATGGCATCATCTTTAGTATGACAATATTCATTTGTTTCTATATACTGGTTTTCCCTTTCTATTACCTTCTATATTACAAAATACACAACATATTCGATACAGAGATATTTTGAATATAAGCTGTTTTATAATTGTGTATATGACTATATTACTACGAAATAAACAATAAAATTCAATTATTTGAACGAAATATCTTATGATGTCGACTTCTCAACAAAATCTCATGATATTTCTTCTTTATTTTTCATTGTTTTGATACTCTAAATGTCACAGTAGAGGGGAAGTGACCTTATGATCTTGACATCGTTACTTCGATATTTCCGGTGACAAACTTTTTCATGAAAGTACTTCGCTCATTAAAAAGAATATGGCATTCAGATTTTGAACAAATGCAACTATGCATATGAAAATAATTATGGCTTCTTGTAAAATTATTTTGAGTGATGAATGTAATGCAAACTTATTATTAAAATAGGAAATCTTTGATTATCGGCCAAATAGATATGTTCGACATCTCACTTTCTGAGGATGTATTTTGGAGCTTAATAGAATCAGAGTGTATATGTATCTGTACCTATTTTCAATATTCAATCAAATTATTTGGTACTAATGGCCAAAGAAATTGAGGACCGTGAAATTAAATATTTAACAAACTTTCCGAATTGAAATATACATATTAGATAGATCCAAAAAACAGTAAGCGGAATCTAATTCAAACGAAAATTAAAGTACTAACTGAGATATATTACCCACCGCGAGAGACTTTATGTTTTTACTTCTAGGGGCTAAATTTTTGAATCTTGGAATCAAAATTTGCATTGGCATGCAATAAAAGTATTTTTTTCTTACATCCTGTCAGAAAACGTGGCTATAAATACCTAAACTTGAGAACGAAATCATCAGGGGTATCTACTTGAAACATGTACCTTAATATTCAATGAAAAACTTATTAATGAAGTTTGTACAAACACGCATGGACGTGGGTGTTTACGCATCGTTGATTTATTTTTCGAGATTCCCGCTCACTGTGGTAGATGAAAAAGTAGCGCTCTCTCTCTCCTCCTTTTATTCGAATCTCAAAACAAAACGGACTGTGACACGAAAACCGCCACACCCATGTGTGCAAGTCTAAAAGTATTTCCGAAAAACTTATATACCATGTACGCACAAACTTCAGCTCTTCAAATTACCTTAATTTTCTTGCTATAATTTATAATTCCTACATGCGCTAAACTTCAGATCTTTATAATCTTGTAATTTGTGGAGACATCAACTTTGCATGAAGGGTGATTTTTTTCCACCATAACCATATGAAAGGTCGATGCACGTGTATTCTTTGTTTGGCTAATTTCCCACGATGGCACGAGGAATACTTATGGATTGTTGCCTGGTTGATTTTCTTTGATGATTTTCTGTCGTTGGCAGTCTGTTTTACCCATGGCAGCGGGATGAATAATGATGTATAGTTTCCCCGCTGATTTTCTCATGATGGAAGTCACACTACAATGTGCCAAGGCTAGGGCACGAATGGATGCGCAGTCGGCGCTAAAAAATGCACTGATAGGAAGAAATAGGTTTAACCGATCAAAGGTATAATAACTCGTTTCAACAAAGTTGTAAAAGTCTAACGTTATAATATATCATTTTTTAAAAGTGTGTGAAATCGACGGTTGGATGATTTTCCTTTTTTCTCTTTATATAATGTTGTAATCAGCGTAGATTACATCGTTATTGCTTAATTACAATTATGTAGGTACAACAATTTCCATCCCCCGTTATTATTATTATTTGAAACATGTTTTTGTTGACACAACATTGATGCTTTCGGTAAATGATTATATTGACATAGTTGTATCGAGGCAAATATATAGCAACAAAAATTAACGATTAGACTGATAGTTATATCTTTACGGTGCAACCATTTACATATTGTGCCGTCAGTGTATGCCTTTTTCTTTTCTTTTTTAGCAATACTCTGGCTAGGTGCATGCATGGATCTCGGGGTGTAGCTAGTCTCCCACGCGTTTCTATTTTCACAATCAATCCCTTTAGAATGGTTGCAGCTAGCGTACGTGTTTTTTTTTCTCTTTTGCAATTTGCAATATCTCCGGTCAGATGCATACGCACGTAAGGAGTCTCCAAGTGTAGGGAGTCACCTTTTTTCGTTTTCTTTGTCACGTAACAGTTTGGGTGAATAAAAAACTTACGTAACTTTTCGTTAAATCCTAATCGTAAATTAGAGATATGACAGTTAAAAATATTTATGATGATGTGAATGGTATCACTATTTTAGACCTTCGTATTATGCTTTTAGTATATACTTCCTCCGTCCCAAAATGTAAGGCGTCTAAGGATTAGTTAAAAGTCAATTTTTTTTTTAATTTTGACCAAGTTTATTTACAAAAATATAAACATTTACAGTACTGAATCAACATGAATAGATTCACTATAAAATATATTTTCTTAATATGTTCATTCGATATTGTAGATGTAAATATATTTTTCAAAATATTTGGTCAAAGTTAGTAAAGTTTGACTTTTGACACGTCCTTAGACGCCTTACATTTTGGGACGGAGGGAGTAATAGATAGATAGATATATAGATGAATAGATGCAAGATTTTAGATCCAACTATTAAATAAAAAATTAACATTTAATAAACGCAGATTTTTATTTTATTGGAAAGCTAGAGTTCTAGAGATATACTTCTATCCAAGCTCTTTTTTTTTCTCCGAACTCTTTTTTTTTACGTTATACATGTTACGTGATTTCCCTTCCATATTTGACGCATATTCCTATTATTAAACGTGTCAAACATTGTTACCCAGTTACGTACGTAATTATTAGTCTTTTGTTAAATCCTATCCGTAAGTTATAGATCTAACAGTTCAAATAATTCATGTGATGTGGATTAACGTGGTGTCTCTATTTTAGACCTCCGTATTGTGCTTTTAGTATATAATAGATAATAGATAGTTGGAACTCTCCAATGTCCTCTCCCAAGGCGATTTTGAATCTCGCCCCACACTTCTGCTGATATGGATATCCAGGCCTGGTACACTAGGACATCCATTGATATGATGATTAAGTCTAAGGCTGTACCAGTATTTTATCATAGTCTTGTTATTAGGAAATAATAATGTAGCCAGGTCATGTGATGGGCGATTAGGGTTTAAATTAGTGTTTGTTTGATTTGGGCCTGTCCGAGTCAAACTAGGTTAGGCCCAATAGGGCTGGCCGGCCACCTCTCCCTCATATAAGGAGATGGTGCGGCCTAGGGTTTAGAGTCTAGTTTTGATTCAGATCATGTAGAACCTCGAGTTCAAGATATCTCCGATCCTATGGGATCGGCGTGTGTGACGGCGTCTCGGACGTTCGTCCAGTTATCCAATAAAGGTGTGAGAGTTTTTGAGTCTGTCAAGAGTAATCATATGTGCTTGAGTATCCTTGAATCTGTCAAGGGAGTTCAAGATCTATCGGTCCTATGGATCATCAAGGTGCATCGTGAAAGATCAGGACCACGGTTCCTTATCATGTGGTATCAGACTGCTAGGTTGATCACGGTGCGGATTGGTTTGTTGCTCAATTGTTTCTGCTCGATTGCTGTGGCTACAATTGGGTATGTCGCCGCCATGCTGTTGGTGAAGATCAAGGAGGAGGAAGTGGGCGGCAGAGTCAAGTTCAAGAGGTCTTCGTTCATGCGAAGGTGGTGGCGGCAAGAGAGAGGATGGAATAGTGTTGCTGAAGCTCTGCCACGACAGGTTTTCGTCGGAATTTTGTGTCGCGGCAGGAAAAATCGCGAGGAACAGGTTGTTTCCATCCGGCGGCCGGCACCAGAACCGGTTGACCGGCTCTACAGCCGGACCGGTCCGGCCACACGGCCGGCAGACCGGCGGTTCCGGCGCTCTATTCGGTTGAACCGGCTACCAGGCCGGGCTGGCCGGCACAAACCGGGTCCAACACGGTGCACACCGGGGCAGGTCCAGGGAGCAGCGGAGGCTCACCCGGCCAATAGGCCGGCAGACCGGGTCCCAGGCCGGTTGTACCGGCACCCAGGACGGTCAGACCGGGCACCAGGCCGGTTGGACCGGTGCTTAGGCCGGTTGGACCGGGCCCCAGGCCGACCGTTCCAGGCGTGCAGTCCGGCAGTATCGGCGTCCAGACCTGCAGTGCCACTTGTGCTGATGTTGTTTGTTCGTCGTGTAGTAGAAGAAATTTTGCTCTTCAAGGAGGTAGCCATTGGTGTGTCAGAAGGATTCATACTAAGCTGTTGTCAACTTATTTGGATCCAAGGCGGACAGAAATTTGTTCTGTTTTGTTTTGGGTGGTATGTATGGTGCACTTCAGTTGCATTTGGAAGGATACTTGTGTTCTCAATCAGGTTGATGGCGTCGAAGACCAAATGGCGCCAAGGACAAGTCAAGCTAGTCGAGAGGGAGGATGTGGTGTGGAAGACCGGCGAGGCTTGCAGATGAAGATCGGCGATGTTGCTTATCTGACGCCACCCTTTTTCTAGCAGACCCTCACGCGTTGGGGACAACGCTTCTTGAAGAAGGGGAGGATGATATGGATATCCAGGCTTGGTACACTAGGACAGCCATTGATATGATGATTAAGTCTTAGGTTGTACCAGTATTTTATCATAGTCTTGTTATTAGGAAATAATAATGTAGCCAGGTCATGTGGTGGGCCCTTAGGGTTTAAATTAGTGTTCGTTTGACTTGGGCATGTCCGAGTCAAACTAGGTTAGGCCCAATAGGGTTGGCCTGCCACTTCTCCCTCATATAAGGAGATGGTGCGGCCTAGGGTTTAGAGTCTAGTTTTTATTCAGATCATGTAGAACCTCGAGTTCAAGATATCTCCGACCCTATGGGATCGGCGTGTGTGACGGCGTCTCGGACGTTCTTCTAGTTATCCAATAAAGGTGTGAGAGTTCTTGAGTCTGTCAATAGTAATCATATGTGCTTGAGTATCCTTCAATATGTCAAGGGAGTTCAAGATCTATCGGTCCTATGGATCATCAAGGTGCATTGTGAAAGATCGGGACAACGGTTCCTTATCATCTGCACCTCCTCCCCCCCACCCCACGATCTCGCCGGCAGAATCTCGCGATGGCGAAGCGGAAGTGGTCGTTGGGGATGTTGCCTTTCGAGGAGTTGATGAGGATCGCCGAGGAAAGAGCGAAGCAACGAGAGGAGGAGAAAGTGGCGGAGGAACGGCATCAAGCGAAGCTGCGACAAAAGTTGTTGATGCTGTAGATCTGCCTGGCTTCACCGTGGGCTAGTGTAACACCCCAAATTTCAAAACAAAGAGAAAATGAATTTCCTTTTTCCAAAAATGAGAACCAACAAAAACTTTTCTTACTGTGGATGCTATGCATAGTGCTCATACCTAATACTTGTGATTTGCCATGATGAGGGTTATTATGCTTATGTGATAAACCCTAAAACCCTAAAGTAATCAAGTGA